>NC_138109.1:39074538-39144538 GCF_964146895.1 Miniopterus schreibersii
AAGCAAGTAAACCAGAGTTTTATGTTTTTTTGGTGTGTGTGTATTCTTTTTGCTATAAGGTATTGAGTGTGCAGTTTTTTCACCTAGAGATTTTTTTTAAAGTGATACTCAGTTTCATAAGCAAAGGGTGATATTTTGTTGACAGGTGGCATCATTATTTTGGGGGAGGGGGAGGTATAATTTTAAACTTCTTTTTCATTTTGGTTTTTCTTGTCAAGTCTTCCTTTCTGCCCTCATTCTGATACCTGGAAAGCAGAGCCATGATGACCTAGCATGGGGGCAACTTGGTGTTTGGAATCAGAAGCCTTGGGTTTAAACCCCAGTTCTGTGTCTTATTAGCTGAGCAACTTAAGTTCTTCTAGAGTCTCAGTTTCCTCCTCTGTGAAATGGGAATAATGAGAACCAACTGAGTCAGAAAAGAACACAGCGGAAGCTGTAAGGGCTGGTCGGTGTCAGTTATCTTGATGAGCACTCCTTACGGACGTGACTCTAGGCTAACATTATTTTCTAAACCACCATTTATGGATTCAAACAAGCCATGAATCTAGAGAGCAAACGAGTGAAATTCAGTAAGGTAATGGGTGGAGTATTGGTTCTGGGACCCGGCAGATAAATGACTTTAAACATGAGTACCTTGCCTGTACATTCATAGGGTGAGACACCCTTAGGACAAAAAGAACTGTAAAAAGAATAAACTATTTACAATAATCATGTTGTTGTTCAGTATTGTTAATTATGAGATTGTTTTATTTGGGGGAAATAAAGCAAATTAGTGATTAAGGGTTACTGTAATTCTATCATTTCTGGAGTTGTTGAAAATTGAGACTATCACTGTGGGGAACAGGAGTAAAAAAGATCCATAGTTTAAATTGGAATTATTAGTGGGAGATTCTAATTAATTTTATTTAAAAAATTTCAAACTCTGTCTACTGAAAAGGCCTAGAAACAACAGCTAAGACAGAAATAATGATTCATCCCTGGCATTCAGATTGTGGTGCTGATACACTGTGTCCCACAGACAGGAACCAGGGCTCCTTGGAGAAACACCTATTCCAAGTTAGGGACAGGGAAGGTGCATGCTGAGCTTGTCACAACTTGGTTCATGGAGCAAGGAAGCGATCAGAAGCTACCAGGGTTCTCTCAAAGGGCTCAGGAGCCAACTTGAAGAGGCGCCTGACTAAAGATGGAAGCTTTAAGCATTGATGTGGGTAATAGCTGCAGTTCATTAAAGCCCACCAGGTATGTTTAAAAACCATAAGTTCATAATGATAAGAAAGAGAGAATGGGAGAAAGAATAAGAGGAAGGGAGAAAGAAAGAAGAAAGGGAGAAAGAAAGAGAAAGAAAGAAAGAGAGAGAGAGAGAGAGAGAGAGAGAGAGAAGAAAGAAAGAAAGAAAGAAAGAAAGAAAGAAAGAAAGAAAGAAAGAAAGAAAGAAAGAAAGAAAGAAAGAAAGAAAGAAAAAGAAAGAAAGAGAAAGAAAGAGAATACACTGTGGGGTAAAAGTAGGTTTACAATTGTTCTTATGGAAAGTAATACAATAATATAAATAATAATACAAGAATAAACTCTGTGTTTCAAGTACTCACACTGTAAACCTACTTTGCCCCAGGCTGTATGTAAGAGAATGAGAGGAGAGGAGGGGAGGGGAGAGGAGGGGAGGGGAGGGGAGGGGAGGGGAGGGGAGGGGAGGGGAGGGGAGGGGAGGGGAGGGGAGGGGAGGGGAGGGAGGAAAGGGAGGGAGGAAAGGGAGGGAGGAAAGGGAGGGAGGGGAGGGGAGAAAGAAAAAGAGAGGAAAGAAACAAGCAAGCAGTTGGTCACCATGCAAAGATGCCAGTCAACCAACTTATTGTTCTGAAAACTGAAAATAAAGGGAAAAATCAAGCATTTGTCTTGCCTTTCCTCTGTGAATTATACAACTGGGTAACTGAATAGAAGCTAAAGGAAAGGTTCTTTTTTATAAACGTATTCCAGCTAATAAATACAAATGAAAAGATAAAATGAGGATATCACCATTTTGCCACCGCTAATTAACGAAAGGATTTGAGCATTTATTAAGTTGCTAACATCACAAAAGAGAGACATTGATATTACGGGTCTCCTAATGGAAGAACATTCCTTGCCAAAAAAATGCAAATCTGAAAATAAAAAGCAAATCCCTGTTTAGGTCTCACCTCAAAAAAGGAGCCTTTCTTCACCACCCCCGGATGTAACGGGACACTACCCCTTGTTTCACTTTAACATTTTATCCACGCGTTCAGTCGTTTCACACTCCTGCACCTGAATATTGCATGGCTTTCTTGGTTTGGGTTTTACTCTTGTCCTCCTATAGTCTAATATCTACTCAGCAACTAAAAGATATTTTAAAATGGAAGCCAGAGCATGTCGCTCACCTGCTCAATGACTTCCCATCAACACTTGAATCGAATCCAAGGTCTTTACCATGGCCAGTAAGGTCCTACCAAATCCGGTCCAAATTCATCACCCACCGCTCTCTCCCTAGCTCATTTTGCTCAACCATACGACCCTTCCTGCTATTCTATCCATGGGTGGAGCACACGCCCACCTCAGCACTTTTGCATGGAATGCTCTTCCCCCCCAATGTCTGCTTGGATTGCTCCCTTAGCACCTCCTCGTCTCATCTCAAATATCCTCTGACCAGAGAGGCTTTCATTATCAGCAGCAACCCTGGTATTCTCTATTCCCCTTAACCCACTTTAGTATTTTTTGTAACACTATCACAACTTTATCTTATAGTCATTTGTTTATCATCTATCCCCCATTAGATTGTAAGGTCCAGAGGCAGGGACTTAATTTATTTCATTGATCTTCGTATCCCCAGTGCCTAGAACAGTGCCTGTTACATAGTATGTGATCAACAAATATTTGATAAATGAATGAGTGCATGCATGAGTTGCTATGTCAGACTGTATTGTATTAAACATCGGTCTAAGCACTTCACACCTGTCAGAATGGCTGCCATCAACAAATCAACAAGTGACACATGCTGGCGAGGATGTGGAGGAAGGAGAACCCTGGTACACTGCTGGTGGGAGTGCAGACTGGGGCAGCCACTGTGGAAAACAGAATGGAGTTTCCTCAAAAAATTAAAAATGGAGCTGCCTTTTGACCCAGTGATCCCACTTCTAGGAATATATCCTAAGAATCCTGAAACACTAATCAGAAAGAATATATGCACCCCTGTGTTCATAGCAGCTCAATTCACAATAGCTAAGATCTGGAAACAGCCCAAGTGCCCACCAGTAGACAAGTGGATAAAAAAGCTGTGGGACATTCACACCATGGAATACTATGCAGCTCTAAAGAAGAAGGCTCTCATACTCTTTGGGGCAGTATGGATGGACCTGGAGAATATTATGCTAAGTGAAATAAGCCAGGCAGAGAAATACAAACATCACACTATCTCAGTTATATGTAGAATCTAAAGAACATGATCAAATGGTGAACAAAATAGATTCAGTAACATGAAAGCAGGGATCATACTGATGAATCTCAGAGGGAAGATGGGGGTGGGTGGGTGGGGAGAGATTAACCAAAGAATCTATATTCATATATACATAACCCGAAGACACAGACAATGGTGTGGTGAAGGCCTGGGGAGGGGAGTGGGTGTGGGGGGGAGGGGTCAATGGGGGGAAAAAAGAAGACATCTGTAATATTTTGAACAATAAAAAAACCCCAAACAACAACAACAACA
This sequence comes from Miniopterus schreibersii, assembly GCF_964146895.1. Lineage (NCBI taxonomy): Eukaryota > Metazoa > Chordata > Mammalia > Chiroptera > Miniopteridae > Miniopterus > Miniopterus schreibersii. Next base: position 39,078,254 of record NC_138109.1, read on the forward strand.
AAATCGATCTACCATAATGGCTCATTGAGGACAAGGAGCATGTTTTATTCAGCTTTTCATTGCAACATCTTGCATAATGCTTGGCACTTAGTAGGTACTCGATAACTGCTTTTCTGTACTATGTGAATTATACAACTGGGTAACCAAATAGAAGATAAAGGGAGATAAAGATAAAAATAAAGATAAACTTATCTTTGCCTAGTAATTTTTATACCTCTAGCTACAAGGATATTCTAAAATAGAAGATTTGTTTTGTGTGTGTGTGTGTGTGTGTGTGTGTGTGTGTGTTAGAGGTCTCACTGGATTCCTAAATTGTATTTCTGTGAGAAAAAGTATCAAAATCAAAGTCCCATAGGAAATAAAATCATTCCATCATGAAAAAACAGTGAGTTCTAAAGATCAATGAGGGCACAGAATTAAGCATGCCATCCTTGGGCAAACTCTGTGTAGGATAGTGTGAGTTGGAACATATCACAATCACTCCTGCGGATCTCCATATGAAGCAGTGTCTCTGAGACTGTCCAGAGAGGGGGGTGGGGGAAAAGGGATCTTTTTCAGCCACACTCCGTCGAAGCCACTAGGTGGTGCTGTCAAAGACAGTGTGGTTTTCATTTGCGAATTCAGAAGGCAAATATCTTACTGACTTTTAAAATAAACAACTTTCATTTTTTATTACAATAGCATTGCATACTTATTTTGAACAGTTAGTATATATACAATAAGCAAAAGGAAGAAATATTCACCCAGAACATTTCCAGAAAGAAATCACCGAGAAAGAACCACTGTTAGTAACAGTATGTATACTCTATAATAATTAACAATAATAATGACTTATATTAATTAAGTGCTTGCTATGTGCCAGACACTGTGCTGATGTTTTATACTTATCAGCCTCCTAGACTTTCTAGAAAGTTTCTCTTTATATAGTCATATGTGAAATATAGATAGTTATACATATATTAATAAGTATATCATACTGGCTTTTATTTGATAACTCAGCATATAGTAGATACCCAACAAATATTAGTTACATGGATTTTTGAGAATTTAATGACATAATTCATGGAACGTACCTGGCCCATATAGTCATTCAGTAAATAGTAGCTACATATTGCTATATGTATTAACATTAATTGGTTGACAAAACAGCACTGTGCTTGTTGTTTGTTGAAGTTGCCCCCAAGAGAGCTAAGCTTAGTTGGTTCAGTAGCCCAGTAACAATAAGAAATCCAAATTAAGCTTCTGATTTGGCATTTTTGCCCCTTTTTCCTCCTGGACCTGGCTTGCTTTGGGTTTGGGGGACTGTCCCAGGCTGGTAGAAGTCTAAAAGTGAAGCCAACCGAGAATTCCAGAGCTTCCTAGTGACTCTGCTCTCCAGGGCTGCACTGTTCATGGGGCTCACAGAACCAAAACCTGGTGCTGGGGCTGGCTTGGGACAGCTGTTCCAACAGAATCTCTTGCAATACCTGAATGGTAAGGTGACCCTGTTTTCCTTCTGCCTAGTTCTCCATCCTATCTCTTCCAGACCACTTCTGTTTCTTCCATCTGAGATTACTTTAAATTGATTTAGTAAACACTTTTGAGTTACTCTGAGCAAGGTACTGTGCTAGACATGTGGCCGTGGGGGGTGGGGGAGGGACAGAGAGCTAATGATGCCTCTGCCTTCCAGAAGCTTTCAGACTAGCAGGAAGAAGATAAATACATCTCTCCAAGATGAGTAGTTCCTTCTAAGTCTCCTGACTTCTAATCAGAAAAAGCAGAAAGTTTCTCAATGTGTGATAAGGGGCCATCTGCCTCAATTTCACCTGGAGCGGTTGTTGCAGGTGCACCTCAGACCTACTGGATCTGAATCTGTGAATTGGGGAGGGATAGTGCTTGGAATCTATATTTATAACAAGCACCACAGGTGCTTCTCACACACACACACTGAAGTTTGAGAAGCACTGATGTAGCATCCCAAGATGATTGCAGATGATAAAGGAGATTGCAAGGAAGAAAGAGTGTATGTTGAACTTGCCTACCGCATGCCAGACACTGCACTACTCACCTTATGTCTTTTGATTCCTCTTAAGAGTACTGTGCGAAACCATTATCATGATCATCATTCCCCTTTTTTGAGATGACAAAACCGAGGTACAGAGAGGTAAATAACTTGCCCCAGGTCACACATAGAAAGTGGGAGAACCAAGATTTGAACCCATATGGTCTTACTCCAGCAGAGCTCATGCTCTTGACCATGAAGGTCAATTGCTTCTCATAGATGGTGGCTGAAACAAAGCCTCGAGACAACGTGGACAGGTGATTATGCCCCAGTGAAGAACACGGACAAGATGATCTATTTAGAAATGTAGCAACCATCAAGAACTATTGGTTTACATTAGTTCCTTTAACTAGATTATATGGTACTGTTTTTATTTTTCCAGAGTCACAAGGGTAGGTTTTAAAAAGAGCATAACAGCAACCTACTGAGCATCTTTTCTGTACAGTGCTGCTTGCGTGCATTATCTTGCCAACCTTTGATAACTGTGAGTTAACATTTGACTCAATTTGGAGATACAGAAAGTGTTCTCAGAGAGTGTAGAAGTTTCCCAAGGACACAGCTATTAAACTGTGGAATCAGGTCTGTTTTTAGCCCATAGCTGTTGCATCAATGAAGGTGGCTTCAACCACAAGTAACAAACCTCAATACAAAATGACTTGAACAATGCAGAAATGTGTTCTGACATATTCGTAAGTCCTGAGGCAGGACAGGCTTCAGAGCTGATTAATTCAGAGGTTCAATAATGCCATCAAGGTCTCTCAACCTTGGTATCTGCCCACATTTGAGTAGTTTATGGTTTGAATTGTGTCCCCTGACGCCCCCCGCAATTATGTTGAAGTCCTAGTTCTTAGTACTTCAGAATGTGACCTTATTTGTAAATAGGGTATTTACAGAGGTAACCAAGTTACAATGACATCACTAGAGTGGTCTCTAATCCAATAGTACTGGCATTATAAAAAGGGGATATTTGGACACAGACACAGACACTCACAGAGGGAGGACAATGTGGAGACACGCAAGGAGAAGATGGCCGTATGACTGGCGTGATGTATCTACAAGCCAAGGAACACCAAGGATCCCTGGTGGACACTAAAAGCTGCAAAGTATTCTCCCCCAGGGTCATCAGAGAGAGCATGACCCTGCTGACACCTTGATTTTTGGACTTCTAGCTTCCAGAACTGTGAGACAGTAACTTTTGTTGTTTTAAGACCCCTGGTTTGTTGTACTTTGTTTTAGCAGCAGCCCTAGGAAATGAATCCAGCATGATTCCTGCCATCACTGGTATTCATCCCAGCAGGGTGGTTGCTAACTTTCAGGAGTCACATCCAGACAACCAAATATCCAGAGGAAAAAAGAGAGACCACTTCTTTGGTTGGTGAGAAAACTTTTCTCTGAAGGAGCCCCAGCAGACTTCCTTCCTCCCCAACTTTACTGGGCAGAGTCCCGTGCCCTTTCTCAAACCCAACAATGGCAAAGGGATGTGATTGCCCATAACCCGTCAATCCGCCTTTAGAACCAGATGGGCCAGGTTCTCCGGAGGTGCAGAGCTGTGTGTAGAAGACACAGATTCCTGAACGCACTCAGGCTCTGTTAGGAAGGGAGATGAATGGGGGAAGGAATGCTGGGTAGGCCACCAGCAATGCCCATCATCTAGATTCTGTTCCTCCCTCTATAGCCACCTTTTCTTTGTCCCAGTTTCTCTCTGTGGTATGAGAATGGTTGCTTTTGTTTTCCTTGGCTAGAGAAGTGAATTTGGATTTGTAGGTTTATTTGATTTACATAAATATTGTTTCTTATAGAACCTGAAGCTCAGAGCTTCACTCGATGCCCAGAACACAGCAGACTCTCCAATGGCAAGGATCCTGGTACTGTGGAAAGTCTTTTGCTCTTTCAGCCTCCAATTTTTGTGAGACTGTGCTGTGTGGTGGAAGGGCTAAGGAATGGGCCTATGATTTCTTCTTGGACCTAGAATTTCAAGAGTAATTAAGAGGATACACTCACTTCTGTCACTCATGAGCTCCTTACTTCTGCTTTACCATAAGAAAGTCAGATGCACAATTGCCTCTGCCTTCCACCCAGGCCACCCACAGTCTCCCCGAGCTTCCTCCCGCTGGACATGTCTTGCCTCTGAAAGCAGACCCATTCCTCAGTGCATACATAAGGAATGCGAAATCCATTACAGGGTCCTGAAAAATATGACAGGATAAGTATGATGTAATTTAAGTATTTTGGCATAGCAAATGGAAAGAAATTACATTTCCTATTATCTTCCAACAGTTATCGAAAATGAAATGAAATATATTCTATACTGCCCCAAAAAGTCAAGGTTTTTTTTCTTCCTTAAATGCAATTTTTCCCGCAGTTTGTTCATTTGATATGCATTCCCCTCCTTTCACGACACGGAGGCATTCTGTTATGAAACATTCAATGAAAAAAAATGGACAAAAAAAGTATACTACTTCTTTAAAATATATTGCAAGAATACTCATTTTCAGCTTTTTATTGCAGCACTAGCTGGTATTCTTGCATGCAGTTTTGTAATTTATTCTGAACATTCTACTTAAACCTTTTTTCAATAGCATGATTTTATTAGAGTCAGCTCACTGGACTTTCCCAAAAAGGTATTTAAGATCAAATAAAACCAGTGCTTGGAAAAATATCATTACAATATGAAAGCAGTTACAAAAACATTAGTACTGCAAAGTTTTATTTCAAATGGCTGAGCTTGCTGTACCCCAGGTTATGGTACTTCTACTTCTGCAGACACACTTACTGGGGAAATGGGAAAAACTGTCGTCTTAGCAGTTTTTGCACATGGTGGGGGAGGAGCAGGGGGAGAGGAAAAAGGTATAAAAATTTAAAGTGAGGCAGCAAAATTTTTAGGTGCTGGCATCAATGGTAAAAGTAGATTTTTCCTCCCTCCTGAACTCCGCCTTCCAATCTACACCCTCCCCTTCTCAAGTGCCCTCGAGGATATGGCAGAACCCTTTAAATTAGCCTTTTACCCGGAGACAAAGTGCTGTCCTCTCTAAAATACGGAGGGTAACTTTTGGAAATCTGAGTGGATTGGTTATTAAATTAAATGTGTCAGAGTATTATATTTCTTTTGGGGTTTTGTTCCATATCTAATAAGCTCATCAACATGGTACCTTATTGGGCAAATAATGTCTTCTAGCACCTCCATCTGGCCAGACACAAAGTCCACATCTGAAGGCCATCCCGAAGCACATTCCCAGGGGAGCTTTCCAGGCAAGCCTGGCGGATCCCCAGGCTCCAGTGGTGAGCTCTGCAGCTCCCATCCTCTCCGTCAAGTGCAGCTCCCATGGCCATCCTCACACTCACTTTGAATCAGGCCAAAGGGGTGAACCAGCACCTTGCTCTCACTTGGCTTCATAACTGAGCACTGAAGACAAATATTTTTCTTGTGCAGTTGTGAATATGTCTCCCCCTTCCCTGGTACCCGGCAGCCAGCGTGGCTGGAACTCAGCCTGCAGTGGGGTACAGTCAGCCATGTCATGGCTGCAATTCAATGGGCTCTTTTTTTTTTTTTTTTTAAAGGAGATTGCTTTCAATTAAAATCCGATGTTTATCAGGAAAAAAGTGTTATTTGTTATATTACCCAAATCACTGCTGGGTCTGGTGTTTATATTTTAGAGAAAGTGATCGACTATTGGTAGTGCAGCACAAAAGATATGTTTAGTAAAGATGACATAAGTCAGCCCTTTTAGACATTGGTATTTTCATGTAGGTGATTATTAATCCACATGCAATTCTATTACACAATATTTCTCTCATCCCTTCTCCCCCAAGCATCAAGTCTATGGCAAAGCACCTGCATCCCTTAAGTTTGCAGATTAGGTGCTTTCTATGTGGACTTTCAAATGCGATTTTTAAATTGTGAGTTACTATTCGTATTACTTTTCTAAGGAGAAATATGCTTAAAAAGTAAAGTCTTTATTGCTTCTTAAAAGGCCTAGCACTCTGTGATAAATTCTCATATTTTGACTGTTAATATGTTTGAATGAAAATTATTTATACATTTGGGTGAGGTTGAGTGGTTTTCATTTGATTGCTGCCTCTGGAAATGAAAGCAGAGTAGCAGGAAATTTACATGTCATGCTGTGATGTATATCCAGATTATGAGATGATTGTGCGGCAGACGAACCCCAAGTAAAACCATTCCCATCAAACTGTGACAACTGCAATTCCTGACAAGGCCTCTTAGTTTTGGGGGCTATTATCATTGTACAAGAATATAATCTATTGACAGCAGGGCTGTTTAATACATTTAAAGGCAGACAGTGGAAGAAATCTTAACTGTTTTCATTCACCACTGCACAAGGGTGCAGATCAAAAGTGAATTATATTTAAAAATATGCATGTGTGATGATAAGATGCATGACATTCATCAACCTGTTTAGTCATGGTTAGGCTGAGGTGGGGAAGAGCCAATATCACTGCCATATGTGGTCTGAAATAGAGACGTGAGACTGGAAATTGTATCAGTGCCCAGTCAGAGGGAGCACGCAGGGAGGACAGTCGTTTTCAGTCCCCACGCTGTACCCGTCTGAGCATCAAGCACCGTCCGCGTCTGCAGCCGTGACTTTGGCCAGTGGGGTGTACGAAGGGCCTCTGCACCCTCGCCCTCCTGTTCGGCGTGTTGTGTACGCTCTGCGCACGCATTGTGCTGACTCTGTGGGTGAGACCAGTAAATCGTTGCTTTTATAGAAGCTCACGGTTAGAGCGACAATGACATGTGTGCTTACGGAACCAGAGTGACAACTAGAGCAGAGGGCACAGGGAAAAGCCTCAGTGGGCTGAGCATGGAGCTGCTCAGCTTCAAGTTCCAAATTACGTAATTGCGGCGCTGGCACAGGTGTGCCTGGGGCACAGAGGGCTGCTTTAGGTTTCCGATACAAAAGCTCGCACGGTGGTACAGTGTTGTTAACGCCCTATGTCAATGGGACGCAGCTTGGTCTCTTTTTGTGAGAAAACTCTGGCATGACCATGAGGAGCGGAGCGGGTTTCCATGCGACAGGGCTGAAAATCAACCACAGGGAGGATGCTAAAGTCCCAAGTTCATTAAGAACCGCCACACAGAATTCAGTCATTTATTAAAACAAAAGATGTTCCAGGGCAGTTTTTAAAGAATGGAATGGAGAGGCCTGCTGAATTAATGGATTTTCCCTGGAGGAATCAGTTCATCAGCTAATATTCAGTTCATAAGATTAAAATGACTTTGAATGGAGACAGTAGAAGGGAGAACAGAGACAGAAAAGGGTTAACATGTCCAGATATCAGCTCAATGACCAGAAACTCCTGTGTGTTCTGTGCCTCTCCACAGCTTTGGCAAAGAAAATGCTTAAATAAGCCACACCCACCTGTCTTTCCCTTGAAAATCTGAACTATTAAAGTGAAAATTATTTTTAGTGCCATTCCAAAGGTTAATCAGGAGAAGATGCTCTTGTCCTTTGAAAGGTTTTATAAGACTATCTTGAGAGAAGCAAGGATAGGTCCCCTAAGGGACATAAAACACCGATGAGGTCCTGGTCCCATGCAGAGTTGCCAGGCCAGGACTAAAGGATTATTGGAGTAAAGGATTATTGCAGCTGGCTCAGGCTCCCTTGATGACCTCTTAGTGATTGGTGGTGGCAGCCATGAGGGGACTTTCTCACTAAGAAGAGGAGAGTGAGAAAACCGAAGTTATCCATGTCCCAGGGCAGTGGTCCCATGAACCCAGGATCCATCTGGGATGCTACATTCCATTTAGTGGTCATATCTCCTTAGTTTTTTTCTTGACTGTCACAGTTTCTTAGACTTTCCCAGTTTTGATGAAGTTGACAATTTTGAGGAGTACCGGTCAGGTATTTTGTAGAGTGTCCTTCAGTTGGAACTAGTCTAATGCTTTTCTCATGATTAGACTGAGGTTATGGATTTTGGGGAGGAAGAAACAGAGGTGAGGTGCCATTTTCATCACACCTTATCAAGAATACATTGTTCGATTCCCAGTCAGGGCACATACCTGGGTTGCGGGCTTGATCCCCAGTAGGGGGTGTGCAGGAGGCAGCTGATCAATGACTGTCTCACATCTATGTTTCTCTCCCATCCTCTCTAGAAAAGCAATAAAAACATAATTTTAAAAAAAGAATACATGCTATCTACATGACTTACCACTGTTGATGTTGACCTTGATCATCTGGCTGAGGTAGCACTTGTTGAGTTTCTCTACTCTCTCCACCCCCTTTCCATGCTGTTCTCTTTGGAAGGAAGTCTCTATGTACAGTTCACACTTCAGGACAGACAGCTAACCCAAGTTGGGTCAATCAGGTTCCCTGTTCCAGGAATTAGGAATTGGGATTTAGAGATGCTAGTCACTCTTCTGTGGTGCAACAAGGGGTGGGTAGCCTTGTTCACAGAGAAACAAGGAAAGCTGGTCTGAAAAGAGGAAATAATGAATATAACAGAGAGAATAAAGTCCATGGAATGAAGGCAGAGAGAGACAGAAGGAGAGGGGGTGAGAATCTGCCTTGTTTGTGGAGTTCCAGTCCCTTGGGAGATTCAACTGCACTTCCTGCTTTTGGGTTCAGTGAGATATCCCATATGCTTACAATAACCTCCAAATTCTGTTTTAAAAAATAGATAATTTCTATAGTTTTTGATAACTCATAATTAGTGTTACCTAAGATGTTTTTGGCTAATTTTTAAACCACCCATGTACAGAAAGACCAACATGTTTTTTCTCAACCTGTGAGATGAGAGGGCGCAGGCCATGAGCAGTGGGAGGTCCCAGCCTCCTGATGGGGGCGTGGCTTCAGAATCCAGGCTCCTCCCTTACCAGCCTTGGGACCTTAGGTGAGTTATTTAGGCCTTGGCTTGTTACTTATGAAATAGATATAATAGCACCTACTCCACAGGGCTGTTGTCACAATTAGAAGGAAACTGTATAAGGCTCTTAGTGGAGTGATTGCTATCTGCTTCTCATCAGCTTTTGTAATGCTGCCCCCCTCCAAATTGTCCCCACTGTGGAGTGGTCCTTGCTCCCCTGGGCAGAATGTCACATGCTCAAAACTCTTGTATATATCTCCATTATATAGTAAGGCTCTCACTGTATTATAATTATTTATGTGTTTATGTCTCAAACTAAAACACAATTTCATTCTTTACACCCATAGTATTTAGCACAGGGCTTGGTACAAAAAAGGTGCCCAACACACGAATTTATTATTCAGTTCCAATATTTATTGGGCAATTCCTGTCATGTTTAGAGGATAGGGCTGCGATGATAGGTGAACATGTAAATAATAGCGAATAGCACCTGCCAGTTTGCAGCATGTTTTCAATACTTTGTGCAACTTGAGCTTGCAGCACATGTGCGAGGTCCAAGGCACCGTTTTTACCTCCATATCTGCCAAACATGGAATCTGACTATTAGAGATTAAGTGACCTGCTTATAGTCACCAGTCCACGAAGAGGCAGAGAGGGGGCAAATGCAGAGGCCCTGGGTGTCCAAGTTCAGTGCTCTTTGCACCTTGGAGGCATCTGTGTGAAGGGCTATTGTCTGCACGGGATTCCTTTAGGTTAGGATGTGCAAGTGGCAAATGGGAGAAGAGGGATGCTGCCTTGCTGTGAGGGGCCCATCAAAATTATGGCTTGAAGCTTATTTTTACAGTGCAATAGCGTACCCCGTCTCAGCTGAGCAGAATCCTGTGAAACACAAGTTTAGCTGAGCAGAATTCATCACCAGCTGAGACTTAAAAATGTGTCTGAGCTCTGTACTTATTGAACACACAAAGAGTATGAATATCAAGTTATTCGGCTGTGAAATAATATCAACAAAGTTAGTTATGTTTAATTTAACTGTTGAATGGAGGTTTAGCAATTTGGGACCGAAGCCTCGATGAGGAATGGAGAATGGGTAAATCAAACACTAAATTTCCTTCTCCTAATAGCCCCGGCTCTGCCGAGAGGAAAAAGCTGATCTGTGCTTTCCCACCTCTGCCCACCATCAGTAAACACCGAGCAGCGCCTGTCTCGGGCCTTTCTATTTTTCCTAACCTCGTGGGGGGAAGAACGAATTGCAAACAATATCAGGTCCCAAGGGCCCAGGAGAAACCCTTTGAAAGCCAGAAAGAGTAAGGATCTGCTACCATTCCTTTTCTTAAATATTTCTCCAGGAGGACATTTTAAATACTCGTATCTGTAAGTACTGTATGTGGGTGGGTCAGGGAGAAGCAGGTAGTATGCATAGGGCCATCCCCCATCATTTAGAATTATTATCTGTCCTCTGTCATTTATAGTGCTTAATGACACGATGTTCCTTTTCCTCCCTTTCCCTCCCTCCCCTCCCCTCCCTCACTCCGTTCCTTCCTTCCTTGTTTCTGATGAAATAATTCCCATGATTGCCCTGAACAGGAGTCAATAAGGACACTATTGGCATTTGGGGTTGGGCAGGTTTCCATTGCGCAGCTTTCCTGTGCATTTGAGGATGTTCTTCAGCCGACGCTCCTGCCTACCAAAGGCAATAGCACCTCCATAATCATTGTGACAACCAGAATCACCTCTATAAACTGTCTGATTGAGAACCACTGCTCGTTTACCTGGTTAATTTTTACAAACTGCGAAGCAAGAGGAGGAAAGAGTCCTTCAGAAAGTTGCCATGATTTTTATTTGAAGAGCTGAGAATCACATGGGATGGAATTAACCAGACAGGATGTGGGAGTGGTGCCCAACTTCCCTTCCCTGCCTCAACCTTACAGGCTGGAAAACCTAAATACTTACTTTTCTAGATGTTTTGGTATGTAGCATTGATCATAGAGTCTGGTCAAGGATTCGTAAGTGGCAGTCAGCTGAGGGCACTCGGATGGCTTTGGCTTTTCCTGATAAATGGGAAGGATAGAAGTGGGACATCCCATCTGTCTTCTTCCTGCCTTGCATATAAATGTGATGGCAGGAGCTACAGCAATTATATTGCATCGTGAGGAAAAAACAATTTGAAGCAATGTCAGCAGCTGCCTATATTCAGACTTCTTAAGCAAGAAAAATAACCCCTTATTTGTTTAAGCCTTCCAAGCTTTCCTGTCCACAGCAGCAGAAAGCATTTCTAACTTATACGGCATTGTTTCAAATGATATATGTAAAGGTTATGTGATAATGCAGAAGTATTTTTATGATCTAATATGGGTGAAAAACCAGTGTGTGTGTGTTGGGGGGGGGATAGGTATATATCCACTATATAATCCTTCCTACATGCTACAAAAACAGTCACAGGAAAAAAATACAGGAATTATTGTAAATTGTTAAGAGTGTTTTCCTTTGCATTATGTGTCTAAGAATTTTTTACCCTTTTCTAGTCTGTATTTTCCAAATTTTCTTTAATAAATCTGCATTTTAAAAAAAAATCTCTATTGCTTTCAGAGAGAGAAAGGGAGAGGGAGAGAGGGAGAGACGGAAACATCAACGATGAGAGAGTCATGGTTGATCAGCTGCCTCTTGCACACCCCTGACTGGGGATCGAGCCCGCAACCCGGGCATGTGCCCTGACTGGGAATTGAACCTGGTCTCCCGGATCCTAGGTTGATGCTCAACTACTGAGCCACACCCAGCGGGCAATCTGCATTGTTTTTAAACAAAAGAACAACATGTGTGTGCCTGTGCGCATTACCCACATATTTAAATCTAGTGTAGCTGGTGATGTGCTAGGAGGAGAGTGTCTCTCATCACAGGAGCAATCATCTCACTATGCACAGTTCCAGTGGGTGAGCACAGGGCTGCTGGTGAGGGGTCTAAAACTCAACATGAGGCATTAAGATAATTGATCATGTGACATTTAAATCACGAAGAAGAAACTCATAATTAGTGTCTTCAAACATGTGAAGGATCATGTGGAAATGGGTTCATTCACTCCAAATATTTGCTAAGGGCCATAAGCCGGGTACTGCACAAAGCCCACTATAAACCCCAAACCTCATGATCCCTGCCTTCGTAGAATGTACAGTTTACTAATGAAATAATCACTCATCAAAAAAAATCACACAGATGATAAAACCTGTGAAGGGACAGTAGAGGGAGCTGTGAGAGGTGGAAAGCTGACCAAGTTTGGGGAGTTAGTATAAGGCTTCCGTGAGGAGGCCTTGTTTGAGCTGAGGTCTGAAGAGCTAACTAGAAAAAGTAAGTGAGAAGAGTGGTCCAGGCAAAGGCAATTACCAAGGCCCTGGGGCCAGAGGAACATTGGCTGTCTGAAGAACAGAAAGAGGCCGGGGAGCACTGGCCTGGGACCCCTGGAGCACATGAGGGCCTGCATGGCGGGAGATGAGGCTGGAGAGGTGGGCAGGGGCTAGACCATGCAGGATAAGGGTTCTAGCCTTTAGGTTTTTGAAGACCCATAAAAATCAAGACTGGCTCTAACCAGGGGAGCGATATGATTTGTGTTGTAAAAGGATCCCCTCCGGCTGCTCTGAATCTATAAGTTAGAATTCAAGTCCAGGGATGGAAGTGAGGAGATAGATTTTGGCTAAATATGAGAAAAAACTTTCTAATTATGAGATCATGAGATAAATAATAACTACCACATAATAACTGGAAGGCACTATGCTAAGACTTTGCAAACTTAAAAATTTTTTTTCCATTTGATCCTCACAGCAATCTTAGGAGACAGAGGCTATTGTCATCCCACTTGACAGAGTAGGGAATCGAGTCACTTACCCAGTGTCACACGGCTAGTAAATAGTGTACGCAGCACTTGAACTGAGTTCTGGCTAAAGCTAAAGACCTTTCTTCATCACAAAGCAACACCGCCTCCCGCACAGAAGGAGCTGCCGTCCTAAGCATGAGAGGAGCTGGATGGTGACCTCCTTGAAGGCCACCTGTGCTGGGCGTTCTCGAGTTTTCAGGAGATACAATGCTTCACACTCTCTGGGAGACTGAACTCTGGGAGAAGCAGGCATTGTCTCCTCGTGTCCTCTCCCGGAGAGCTGAGGATACATCTGTCTACCTTCCTGGCCAGAATCATCCCCTATAAAGTCTTATTTCCTTAGAGCCTGGGGGCACCCTCTTTCCCACCATCCTTGGAGAGAAGGCGCTGGCTGGGAGTCCAGCTGCGGAGGGAGCTTTCAGGGACCTTCTGGAGGCTACACTGCAGGGGGAGCCCCACTTTCTGCTTTCTCTCCAGTACTGGAGGAACAAGACTCCATTTGGGAATCTAGCTCAAGATGAGGCTCATCATCGTTGGCCTTTTGCAGAGCTGAGCCTGTGCCAGAGTGAACTCCATGGATCAGGGGCGCATCCATTGTCATCAGGTGTCACTGGTTCTCCGGAGAGGAGTGAGAGATGAAGAGGTTATCAAGCATCCCGACTTCCCTTCTGAAGTCACTGAGCAGCTGCGGCTCCGTAACAACCCTGAGCATGATGAACACTTGGGGAGAAGGGGTGATTTTTAAATCAAGAAAAATGCTCTTCTCTGCAAGAAAATTTGGCCACTAACTTCATCTGACAGGTGTAATAGACGGTGGTAGTTTTGGGGGGATACATGGTGTAAAGTAAAGCAAGAGAGGTAATAAGCATCTTGGCATTTATTCTTTATGTAGGAATATTTGTTCCTCAAAGTCAGGCTACGTGGAATATTAGCATTTGAATAAATTATTCAGCACCTTCTAGAGAAAGCAAGGGGAAAAAATCTTTTCAGCATTATAACATGGCAATCTACAAGGTAGTGGAAAAAGAAGGCTGTCATTTTTTCTTCAATTACAAAAGGCAAATATTTATTATTTATAAGTATTCGCCTTGTATAGGCTTAAATGTTATTTATGAACCTGTTGCACAGTGATTTTCAATGTAACTCATTATTTTTAGCCTTAGGGTGTTGTAAAGGAGCATGGATATATTTAATGACACTCTGCTAGTCAGCGCAATTACACTGTAATCATTATGTAAAATGTGCTATTAATTAAACCAATTTCTAGTTAGAACATTCGCTTCTGCAGGGCTTAATCTTAATCTTCAGCAATCTTTCTCTCTGTTTTTCACCTATTAATTATATGATTACTTTTTAAGTTAATATGATAGAATATGTTTTTATTTTTAAGCTTAATATTGTCAATGAGGAATATCTGTCAAATGGGTCTGGTTTATGGGTCAAAGGTTATTTTTATGAAACTGGATTTTTAAAAAATAAATCAAACTCTTATATGTTCCCCTTTCTGCATAAGCAGCATTATTCACAAAAATTCTTAGATTCATGACTTATAAAAAATGCCCAGTTTCATTTTACTTGAGCCCTTTTAGCACCAAGTTCTTTAAAATGCCCTTTTTGCCCTGGCGAGTGGCTCGGGTGGAGTGTTGTCCTGTACACCACAGGTTGTGTGTTGGATCCCCAGTCAGGGCTCATAAGGGGGGCAACCAATCAGTGTTTCTCCCTCACAAAGATGTTTCTCTTTCCCCCCCCTTTCTCTCTAAAAATCAATAAAGACATATCTTTGGGTGACAATTAAAAAAACACACAACCTTTTCTTCTTAGAAGGTGGTAAGATGTGTTATACCAGACTTACATTTCACATTAGTAATTTGTTAAAGAAACTCAAAATAGGTTAAGTAGTTGATGTTTCTGATAAGTGGAGGTCAATAGCCTCTCTTTCTAGGCCTTTCCTCTACCTCTCTTCCAAAGCCTTGGGATACTTCTATTGTGTTTTCATTAATGGGGGTGGGAAGCCTGCTTCCTAATCTTTACCAATGATTCTTGCTGATGAAGATTATAACAGCATTTCTTTCATTTAAAAAAGTCATTCTTTTCTCTCTAGAATGACCCCTTGTAGAAGGGAAGAAAAAGGGAAGGAAACAGGTTTAATATACAGAGGCCTGGCAGTGGGAAATGGGTACCATTTTATTGTCTTCTCACTTTGCATGCCATTCATCTCCTGAGACGGGGAGAGAAGTTTCAAAATTCCTGAACAGTTGAATAGAAGTAAGGACCCACCTTGAACAGATAAGAAAATAGATCTCGAAGGAGAACTTTCAAATCACAGGCACTTGTCCCCAAGAAGTTCTCTTTGACCTTGACCTTTGTCCCTTAGGTGGAACAAAATGCTGTGTAAAACTGTGCAGGGATTATTTTCATGTGAGTTGAAAACAGAGGCTCTTATCAGTGTTTAAATCCCTGTGTGCACCCCCCCTTCCCCCCCAAAGCACGAGGCTTGGTCTTCTACATCAACATTTCTGAAGTGTGGCCCTGTGAAAACCTTTGGGACAGCCCGAGGATCCTGATCGCCCCTCAGTGCCCCGATGAAATGTGTTTATCCATCCTGCTCGATGCCTGGAGTTGACACGGGCGATATCAATCACTCCCTGCTGCTGCGTTAACATGGTTGCACCTGCTTAAACTGTCCACATGTTGTAACTCAGAAGAAGTTGGGAATCAAAAGCAGTGTTATTTATGTACTTCCTTAACTTGTCCCATACTACAGAAACTTCCACCCTGACACCATCTGCTAGGGAAAGGGATTTATCTATCAAGAGGAAACACCCACTGAACCGGCGTCAAATCCCGCCAACGGTTATCACCTTATGAAGCATCCAATGGCGCCCTATGGCCTTGTTTCCAAATGATTAATTTCCCTTGGTTGCTGGTTTTAGTTACAACATAGGCTCGCTGTGAAAAGTTATGTGGTGTCAATGTCAGAAGTTCTCTAGCTGAAGAGGGAAGGATGATGAAAGAGAGCTAGAATTTCACAATGGAATTTTCAAATGGCGCTAAGTTCAAAACTCTTAAAAGAAAAGATTTATAAATTGAATAAGAACTTTGTGTCATGAAGAGTACCACAAACAATGATAACATGGGAAAATATATTTGCATCATATATGACAAAGGGCCAATGGCTTAATATACAAAGAGCCTTTACAAATCAATAAGAAAGCTAATAACCCAAGAGAAAAAAGGAGGGAAATAAAAACATAAACAATGTAGAAAAAAATCTAAATGGTCAACAAACATATAGAAAAGATACTCAGCTCACTCCTCTTTTATAAAATGCAGATCAAAACAACAAGGATATACTATACTTATCAGAGAGGTAAAACTTAAAGTTTAATGGTACTGAAGTTAGAGAGAGCATGGGAAAACAGGCATTCCCATGCAATGCGTATCTTATGTGAATTGTGATCTCTTTAGATGGGAATTTAGTAATAACCATCCAGATGTAAAATGCATACACTTTGACCTAGTTTCATGCCAGGATGGATATATTCCCACAAGAAAGCAACAGAACATGTACAAAGGAATTTATTGCAGCCTAGTTTGTAATTTCTAAAAACTAGAATACTTAAATGACCATAAGAAGAGGATGGTTGAGTAAATCATGGTCCAGTCATGCGACAGAATACTATGCTGCTATTAAAAAGAATAAGATAGATACCTGTGTAAGACATGAAATAATTTCCAGGATGTGTGACCTTAAGCAAGTTCCTTAATTTGTGTTTCAGTTTCCTCATCTGTAAAACAATAAACTTCAATAGTAAATAATAATTAAGTATAATGCTGAATAATTAAAAATAAAAGACTATAATAATGGTATATACTTCAAAGAATTTTGTGAGTAATAAATAAGTTAATATATTTACATATATAATGTTTAGACTAGCTGGCACATTGTATATATTATATAAGTGCTAGTTTTCAATATTATTTTTATTGTTACATATTTTTATGTGAAAAAAGCAAGTTTCAAAATGGCATGTAGAGTGCAAAAACATTTGTGTAAAAAGAATAAATGGATAGACATCTTTTGAAGGACACAAAAGGAACTACTGATAGTGGTTAATCTAAGAAGCGAAACTTTTATTCACTTTACACCCTTCTGTGTGAGCTTGTATTGGTTTTATATTAATAAAAAATGCAAAAACAAAATAAAAACAAACAATGTGGGAATTAGAGATTTCACCAAGATAAAGACAAAGAAAGATGTGCTTCTGGCAGATATAACCCATCATTCATTCATTCAAAGAGCATTTGTTGGGTAACTACTATATTATGGGCACTGGGTTATAAAAGATGGATAAGATATGATGATATGATTCCTCACAAGTGCATTATCTAATGGGGGAGAGAGACACATTAAAAAAATATTCAAATTGCTGAGGGAACTCAGAGAAGAAATCATAAATTCCGGTGGTAATTTCTGGCTGGGTTTTGAAGGAGGAATAAGGAGTTTCCCTGGTGAGCACACAAAATTGAGGAGGCAAACTTAATATGAGAGAAATCAGAATCGTGGTTGTTTCTGGAGTAGAAGGATTAACCAAGTCGGGGGCCAGGGAACTTTCTGCGGTGATGGAAATGTTCTTATTTTCATAGTATATGGGTTACATAAGTATATGCAGTTATTAAAACTGACCAAACTGTGCAATTAAGATATATTCATTTCATTATATGTAAATATACCTTAATTAAAAAGAAAAAAGTGGGGAAAAAAAAGAGATGAATGTATCAATGACTACCTGGTGAGGTACAGAGAGGGTGCCAATATGTTTAAATAAATGGGGTCCTAGAAAGATGCCTATATGCCAAGTCCTGGCTATGTGATTATGCGTGATAATCCAATCCCACTGAGGTCTTCAAACACATCTGATAGGAAGGCAGTCCACTCCCTACCTGAAAGGGCCCTCCATTCTGAAAGAGGGGAGACTTCCAGTACAGTACCCCTATTCGGTCCCCTAAATCCTTGGAACCACCCATTCCAAGGGGGCCATCTCTGCCCACACAGGTAGAAAAAGCTCCATCACAAGGTCTTGCTGACCTTGGCATAATGGCACATGTAATCTTCACATGAGAGGGGCTCACCCTTGAATGGTTTTCTAATACATTAAGCACAGCATTCTTGGCTCATCTCTCAAGTGTGTTGCCTCTCTTGTTTCATGAGAAAGTGTTTAGTATAGACCACAGTGGGGGATAAACCCTCTTCTTTCATTTTAGAGCCATCCTGCACCCAGATTCCCTCTCAGGGCCTCAATGGGGTCAAAGTGTTGTCTTCCAAGTTGGTGGAGCTAGGATTTGAACATAAGGCTTGTGTTCTATTGTACATCCCACCAGTTCCTTTAAAGCAGATGTTACTAGAAACTTACTCCTGCCACACCTAAGCTTGCAGGAAGGTCTGGCTTTCATTAAGTCCTAAATGTCTCCCATTTATAATGAGATAAGAAGGTAAAATACTTAACCCAATACCTGGCACACAGAAAGAGATCAATAAATGATATGATTATTAATAATCTCAGCTATGCTACTCCTAGCATAGGAATGGGATTTTGTCAGGCTCATAAGCTGAGGCTATTAAAGAGAAATCTTGGGCTCAGAAACTTAAGTAATAAGCATCATTTCTGTAGCTTTAAGTTAAGTAGCCCATTTTAAGGATATTGGTTCTTACCCCCAATGCAACGGTGCCACTGAAGGGTTGGAGCAGAACAGTGGAACCATTTGAAAGACTCGGGAAGACCTAGTAGGTGCCATTTATTATAAGACGGGCAAGAGATGATGGTGGCTCAAAACAGCATGGTAGCAACAGAGGCGGTGAGGAGTGGTCAGGCTCTGGTTCTTTTGAAGGTAAAGTCAGATGGGTTTCCTGATGCATGTAAGGCGGTGAGAGAGAGAGAGAGATGTCCAAGATGGCTCCAAGGCTAACTGCCTGAAAATGAAATGAAATTGTCATCAACAAACTCCCTTCCTTCCTTCCTTCCTTCCTTCCTTCCTTCCTTCCTTCCTTCCTTCCTTCCTTCCTTCCTTCCTTCCTTCCTCATGTATGTTGAGGGAGAGATACAGCTATTCTTTCCTAAGCGCTCAAAGGTATACAAAGAGAGTACCTAGCAGAGTTACTGCCAGGAAAAAAAACCATCCTGGTGGCCTCTCCAAAAATAGAGGCATGAGCCTGAAGAACAGAACTCGGGAAGGATGGAGAGACCTGGAAGGAGGAACAAAACAGCTCTAAATCGATTTTTTTCTGGAGCCTGGGCTACTCTCTTGACTTTCCATATTTATCAGTTCTGCCCTGGGGCAGGTCCCCACCCTCACCCCCAGGGTGTAGGGAACGCCCTTCTCCCCAGGCCTGATCCTTACGAACGTATATTTAGGAAATATTTTCTCTGTAACAGACTCTCTTGGAGTCTTTCCATGGTCCAGGCACTTGGAAGCAATACACATTCCCTGGGGCTGCCGGCATTGTCTTTTCTAACTTTATCTCTAGCTTCCTTCCTTTCAGATGAATCTCGTGAACATATTCAGGCTCTCACAGAGGAGGAAGCTTTCTGAGGAAAGGGCAGGCAGCCTGCAAACTCCAGCTGGCGAACTGTTTGCGGTAACTCTATTTTTAATATACATTGCTGACCCTAATGATGGTCTATTGAGATGAGGGCAAGAAATGTCTGATCAAGTGGAGATTAATTTTTGACTGTGTCGCCCAGAATGCATGAAAATGCACTCCTTTTTCTATTTAGACTCCCAGGATGCTTTGATTGATTGACTAGTTTACAAATGAAGGTGATAAAATTAGGTTGAAGACCACATACATTTCTTAAAATGAGGCTGGCTGGTCGTGGAGACAATGAGGTTTGGACAGATTGTATTGCTGGTTTAGGCAATCTTCTGAGCATGTCAAGATTTATAGACCTGTACTGTAATGTTACAATTGCAGCTCACTGATATAGGTTTCTTTTCAAATTCTTTCCCATTTTATTTGAAAAAGGCCATTAGAGAGTTATAGACTATTGAAAAAGCTTTTTCTTTGCTAACCCTTAATAAACTCTTCCAAACAAGGACTACTGCATTTTTGTATTAAATTTAGACCCAAATCTATAAAACCTGCTATCCCAGGTTGGATAATTGGATTATTATTATCTAAATGGAGTTATGGTTCATATTGGTTTGCAGTAATGTACATAGTAAATAAAATGTAAGTTGAGATTTGTATAAGATCACAGGACACTGGGTTTTCTTTTTGTTGTTGTTGTTTTCTAGGGGCCCTTCTTTGGAGGAATCTCAGCCAATTTTCCCTGAGATGAGAAATTAACAAGGAAAAAAAAAGAGGTTCCAGTGGTGAAATTAATGCCGCGTTGTACTAAACATAAATTGCTATTAATATTTACTTGTTCTCATCATAATAGAGGCAAGCTCGAAATGTCTTAGGAGT
Organism: Miniopterus schreibersii; assembly: GCF_964146895.1. Taxonomy (NCBI): domain Eukaryota; kingdom Metazoa; phylum Chordata; class Mammalia; order Chiroptera; family Miniopteridae; genus Miniopterus; species Miniopterus schreibersii. The sequence goes on from NC_138109.1 coordinate 39,098,453, forward strand.
TACCCGACTAATAAGATTTACCAAGGGAACCAAAGAGCATGAGAAAATACTCAGCAGAATTAGAAACAATTATTCCATTGTAAGTTATGATGTGAGAAATAATAGATGAGATTCTGAAGTTATTTATGAATTAGTCAATTCTGTTTCATACATTTTCGCCATCAAAATAACTTATGAAATCATTTTCCAGGCCCATAGCATTTTATGAGAGTTTTGTACTCGGTTAAAGATTTTCTTCCAGGGCTTTCTGCAGCTACTCTGAATTCTTTGGTGATGCCCAGATTTTGACCTAATTTTTCCACTCTGAGGGTGACACCCTGGCCTTGCCAGATCCTTCCCTGAGGTCTCCAGGCTGGAGTTGGACAGCATATGGAGAGGCACTAAGGATTTTTATCAGTTTAGCAGGAGGGACTCAAAGAGGAGTGGGAACGTTCAATATGGGTGTGGCTGAGGGGCTCAGCCTGTGGCCTGGCACTTAGTAAGAGCTCAGAGATCATGATAATTATTGTCATTACGAATATTATTTTTGCTATGCCTCTTGTTTCCAGGGGGTGAGATAAGCACAGTGCAAGTCCAGACATCAAGTTTAGACTGTTGCTAACATGCTATATGACCTTGAGCAAATCCTTTACTATCTCTATTCCTCTGTCCTTAGGATGCCCAGCTACTTCCAGGGGCTGTTCTCTCCCGGGGAAAGTGCATTAGCAGGCATGAGAATTCCTCGAGGAGTACAGAGTACTATAGGAGCTTCAGTAATTATTTTTAATCGTTACCAGGTACCTGCTCTCTGGCCTTTTTAAAAGTGGAGAGTGGACCATTGTGGACAGTCAGTAAGTGTGGGGGACCTTCTTTAACCTCTGAGGGCAGTTCATAAGGGGTTTGCCAGTGTGAGCGAAAGGATTTAAGGGGACTTGGGGTCAAGTGGTTTGAGAACCCAGCCGAGCACCAGACTGCTGCCGCTGATTTAGTTTATCAGTGGATGAACTTTGAAATGCAGAACATCATTTCTGCAGAAGGTCGTCATATTTCTTGATGATTTACACGAAGTCCGAGACTGTGCTGGGTTCGTTTTAGATCCGCCAATGCCAAGAGAAAATATGCTGATGGAAGGGATAGTGCCTGGGTGGCTTGGAAAGGGTCCGGCTCCGGCAGAAAAGGCAGAAATGGACCAAGTCGGTTTCAGTGAAGCTGATGAAATCTGCAGGCCTCCTCCACCCCTTTCTGGGAGGCTTTGCAGTTTGGAATTTGGGGCGCAAGATCGCCTCGACTGACTTTGACCTTCTTGCAGCCCTGCCCCCTCAGCCCCTGGGTTCGGGCTGCAGCCGGGAGGCGGCCTGGAGCTTCCCCTCCCAGCCAGGCCCGGCCCCATCCCTCGCCCGAGGCCCGCGTGCAGGCCGCCTGGTTTCCAGAAGCGCTCTGTAGTCTAATCAGGGAAAGGAAATTTAAAAGCTGACTTCAGGTTGCTACTCTCATGTATACCCCCGTATTAATATTTTAAGCATTCAAAGGCAGTGTCAATTTTCTCAATGACATTGTTATTTAATTAACTAGGTCATTCAGGTGTACGAATATACTTTTTTCTTTTTAATCCATGGAGCTTAACGAAGCTATTTTTATTTTCCGTGAAAAACAAAAAATGATGTAGGCTGTCTAGAGTTAAATTTTCATGAACTGACTCTTCTGGTAAAAAGACTGCCCTTCACTGCAGTGTGGACAAAGTGGTAGACGCTGGTGGCTCAGAAAAATAACACTGAGTGGTTGGGGCCTCGGCGCAGGCCTGGCGGCTGAGCGCCCTGGAAGCGTGGCCGGGGGGAAGCAGAAGCGGGGCACCCGCAGGTCGCCCACCCACTGTCCCTGGGGGCCACTGAACGAGGCGCCGCCCTACTGCTCCGGCGGGAGGGAAGTGCGGGTTTCCTTCCTTGCCATCTCCCTTCCAACACCCTGCAGCACACCGTGACGACACCCATTGCGGTGACGAGAGACAGGACGTTCCCCTCTGGCGTGATGTCATTAGCCTATTGGTAATCTTTCTGAATGTTTGCCAGAAAGATATGGAATCTTGGCAACAGAGGTATTTACAGGTTTGGATAAGTTTGAAACACAGCGATTTTTCAATCTTCTAAGCCAACCAATCCAGGGGCCTGTTAGTCTACAAGTGTCTGCCATCTTTCTCAGGGTGTCAGAGGAAATCGAGTGACGGATCACTTTTCGGTGTCACTGCTCGAGACCGGTGACAATCAGTGAAATGATTGTGTCTGCCTCTACACATATCTGTAATTGATTGCCTAAACCCTACGACTCTCTTTCCCAGCTGATATGATGGAGCAGTGGAGTGAAATCACTCTGGATGAGGAGGAGCCAGGTCCATTTGTTATTTACTCCCCTGCCCGCTCCTAGGTCCCCATCCAGCGCCAATTGTCCCACAAGAGCACATTATGGTAATCAGGTGGAATGTATGTATAGGAATCAATCAAGGTGAGAGCCGTCGCAAGAGTTATGACATTGCAAAGTCTGTTTGTAACTTTTGATTTATGGAAGATTTTCCATTTTATAAATTGGGAGTGAGGCATGGTGGGATGGCTTAACCCTTGAAATCCCCTGCAAAGAAAAATCCATCGGGCTTTACAGCTCATAGACAATAAGGCATTTTAATTACCCAGTGCCCGCAGATAACTGGCGTTCTTACATGTTTGGCTGGTGATTTTAGATATATCCTCTGAACACATTCCCTATCCCTGTCCAATAACATTGGCTCAGTTTCTGGAGAGTGAAGACATGTGATAAATTTCCACCAAGGACTGATACCAGCACACAATGCTTTCATCCTCCGTGAGCCTGAGAAGCGACCATGCCACAGTAGTATTCCTGGAGAGTGTCCCTGTCTCAATTGTCACTTCCAGAGAGGGTGATTCGGAAAGAGCTTCACGGATGCCAACTCTCAGGCCCACGGGATTCTTGGCATAAAAGCCTCAGCCCCCTGTAATTCCTTACAAAATGTTGAAGGCCAGGGCAAAGCCAGATTTAAGCTATTTTCCCAAAATGGACAGAACAATGTGTAGTGTTTTGTTATTAATAGATAATGCTTTTTGGAGCCTGGCAGCTGTCACAATCATAGCCTAAAAGGAAGCAGGAAATAAGGCACTATTGTCAGCTGATTTTATTAAAATTGGGACCTTTTATGTTCATCTAGTGCCTCAGTCATTACAACCATCACACATAGTATGCTGAGCTAGTACCGATAGTCCCATTTTTCAGATATGGAAACAGAGCCAAAAATATGAAATATGTTGTCCCAGAACATACTACTGGTTAACAATATGTCAGGGTTGGAGGTCAGGCCTCCTGACTCCTGGTCGAGTAGTTTTTCAATGGACTGAATTTAATCTGAATTTGGGGCACCCACCACATGCAGAACACAGTGTGAAATGTGCTTCCTTCTTACCCCAATTTCTGTTGGCCAACCATCCCTCCACTCATCTGTGCATTTTAGGTTTTGCCATTCTGACTCTGTAGCTCACTGTCTCACTTCGCAGAGCCAGTCCCTGCATTGCTGTGGCACTGTGATAGGTTCACCCCAGCATACTCCTTACTGAAATATAAAACATGGTTTCCCCGGCAGAGAATGAGCTTAGGGAAGAAAAATATTTGTCTGGTTCCAAGGTCACTGGGAGGCTCTTCCTTAGATCTGCTCTTTGCTTGACAATCTTGCCACATTATCTTGTGTTGAACTAAAATTCTGCTTCTTTTTTTTATTAGCACAGTGGACCTATTCTGCTTAAGCTCCCTTTTTGTGTCTAATGTGAATCTTAAGGCTAATAAGAATGCAGATCCCAGCAGACCCACACTCTCTCTTATAATCCATTAGGAACGTGAGATCGCTGTCTCTGGAAAACTTAAAAAACCATTTAAAAACAAAAAGATGAATAAATGAAAATGTTATGAACCTGGAAATGTTAATTAAGCCATTCTCAAGGAACAGGCTTTCCAGCCCAGATTAAAACATCCCATCATTTTTAAGTAGTTAACATCTTTCTCCTTGAAATAAGTCCAAATTAAGGACAAAATCATTATTAAAAGAAATAGTAAAGAGACCAGAAAATGGTGTTAAGAATCTGGCTATCGACTGACATACACTCAAGTTGGAGCAAGCCACGAAGGCCAAAGCCATAAAGTGAAGTCTATTTCCAGACACACTGCAGTTATTGCCAAGCAGTCGTCTGGGTACCTTGATGTAGATTCATAGAATGTAGAAGCTCACAGATCATTCTGTTGAATCTTTTCACTTTCTTATATTAAGGACCCGAAACCCAAAAGGGGTAAGTCTTTTTCTTGAAGCCATTTAATAGAGTTGAGGCTGGAACCGAAACCTTAGACTCACAATCCAGTGCTCTTTTCCCTACATTCACCACTGAGCCAAACGATTTCAAAATAATAAGAGTAATAACAGCAACAACTTTTGTTGTTGTTATTAATCCTCACCTGAGGAAATTCTTTCTATTGATTTTTAGAGAGCATGAAAGACAGAGGGGGGGGAGAGAGAGAGAGAAACATAGATGTGAGAGAGACATAACAATTGGTTGCCTCCCATACAAACCCTGACCGGGGCAGGAATCGAACCCTCAACCCTTCCGTGCATGGGTGGACGCTTTACCATTGACCCACACCGGCCAGGGCACAACAACTTTTTTAAAGATGCCGAATTTATACCATATTGTCTAGAGATGTGTCTCCCAGGCCGTTTCCTTCTCCAGGAAAGAACTAGAGCAGAGCCTCTCTTGTCGGGATAGTTTTCAGCAAACAGTCTGAGCCCTCAGGAACACAGACACGCACTGGGATGCAGGGAAAAAAGACTGAGTCCCCAGAGTAGCTGCAGCGAAGCCCATGCACTCAATGTCATTCACTCAGCCCCATGGAGAGCGTCTCCAGGCTCTACTCAGTATTATTTACTCCGTTTGACATATAATTCCAAGCAGATTTGAAACAGAAAGTTAGTTGGTAGCAGCCTGGCAGCAAGAAGAGGCACCTGTCATTTCTTACTGATGGGTATTAGAGTTGACAGCTGGTAGCCTACCAGCGAGGGAGCAGATGGAGAAACTGTAAGACTAGAAATGAGGACTCAAGGTGCAGTATAGGGGCCATTTCAGGTAGGGGCAGGCTCTCTACAAAAGCTTCTTCTGAGGGTACCATTGTCCTATACGAAAGTGCAATAATAAAAACAAACAATGATAACTCTGTTTTGTCTTTACTACTACATGTAAAGAATGGTGATGGATGTTTTCATAAATTATCTCTAAATGTTACAGCTCTGCAAGGGAGATCACGCAATCCCTACTTGATTGATAAGAAAACTGAAGTTCCAAAAAAGTCAAGTATCATGCCCAGTGTCACAAGACCTATCAAAGGGAAAGAGGATTTGAACACAGGTGGTCAGACTCCCAAATCTGTGTTCTTTCCTATGTGTTCTGTGACTTAAATTCATCATCAAGACCAAGAACGAGAAGGAAAATGAAACATTATACATGATTTTCTCTAGAAAAGTGAATAATGGGAATGAAATACATCTTAGAATATGCCAGCTACATATGCTTCTTGCACAGAATATATAAAAGGCACAATAGTCTCTCAATTAATTGGAACCATTGATAAATGGGGTATTATTGAACACACACAATTTTTCAGAAAATTTGAGCTTCCCTTTGAGTTCTAACACTTAGAAATGCAAAATGCTTTGTTAAAGTCCTTCTAAAATATACTATATGCTCCCCGTTCTAGCACAGTGTGGAAACCTTACACACTGGGCCCAGCCCTCAGGAGCGCACAGACTTTTGGGGATACAGACCTGTCAACTTAGTTGTAAGAAGGTATAAACCAAGTCTTGTAGGAACCAAGAAGAGGAATAACTTTGACTGGCAGGCAAAAAAAAAAAAATCCCAACTTTAATACAGTCCCTGGCAATAAAACATTTAAAATTTCATCTTTTTTTTTTTCCAGATGAAAAACTTGCACCTGTCCAAAGTCACTGCAAAACAATAATCAGTATAAGTGAGTGACTCCTACGACAGTTTAGTGCTAGCTTGTGTGGTCATTTAAGAATCTGTTTTTTGGCTCCTTGGAGGAGTATGGAATGTGGGCTCCTGTCCTGTAAAAAGAGAATGAGCTGATTTTCTAGGCTAAATGAGGACTCGGATGGGGCTCGATAGCCTTCTGTCAGGTATGTACATCTTTCTGGATCTTTGTCACAATGTTGTGGGTAACTTTGTCATTGTTTTTCCTGTGATGCGGGAAAATGAGACCCAAGGTGACACAGCTGTCTCGTTTCCACATCAGAACTGGAATTCAGGTCTCTTTCTAGGATAGGATGCTGTCTCCTATGTGACCTGTCTTGGTTTAAATGATAGATTATTCTTTCCTGCACCTATCGAAAGTAGGATCCACTTTCTGTCCTAGAGTTTGTACAGCACAGCGCATCTGGAGCGTTAGGATAGCACGCTGTTGTTTAATTCCACACCATCAGCACTCTGAGGACCTTCTAATTCATTCATTCAGTGAAACATTCTTGAGCATCCACTGCATGCCAGGAGGTGGATGGTCTAGAGACACTGTGGAGAGCACCCTGCCCCCTGCCCTCAAAAAAACAAAACCACAATAACAACAACAAATAGCTTATATTCCAGGAGGAATCCCAGACATATGCAACTAAATGTGTAGGAAAGGCAGGCTGTGGTAAATGTCAGCTATAACAGAGGTGCAAGCAAAATACGAAGGAAGCACAAAGGAGAGATTGATTCTGACTGGAGAGGCAAAAAGATGGTGAGCGATGTCTTGAAATCCTTCCTGGAGGACATGACATTTCAGCTAGACCTTCACAATTGAGTGCTTTATTTTGTATTGTTCTGGATTAGTCAGCTATGGCTATGATAATGTGGTATAACAAACAACCCTCAAATATCAGTGGCTTATAATAGCAAGCGTTCATTTCTTGCCTATAAGTCTGAGGGTCCCTGGGGAAGCTCTGCCTTAGCTCCAGGTTAGGTTCAGATAGCTCCACATGTATCTCATTTTGTGACCCAGGCTAAAGAGGCAACGGCTACTTGGTGAAGGCCAACCCTTCTACTGGTTTGGGTCAATGGCGCAAGGGAGGGTACCCACTTCTCAACGGGAGAAACATGCAATGCCTTGTCTAGTTTCTGCTTGGAACTGGAACGCTGTGGTTTCTACCCACATCCTATTGTTCAAAGCAATGGACGGAGCAGGAAATAGTCTTAAACCACAGGGAAGCCAGGGAAAGGGCAGGGAGGGAAGGAAACATTGTGAACAAATAATGTAACTTACCGCATGTTCTTACCGTTTCTTCAGCTTTACTCAAGAAAAAATACTATCCTTGAAGGGGGGAAAAAAAGCCTCTCCTCTATTCCCAGTGGGGTGTTAGCTGTATTCACAGAGGCATGAGGAAGGTAGAGCAGGGCAGGAGCGTTTTGTGACACCGCGGTGACTCTCACCTGCACGATAGCTGCCCTAACAAGGAAGGGCTTTGCTAATCTCTTTCACTGCGGGCTCTCCGGCACCTGGCACAGTGACTGGCACAGAGAGGGTACCCCAAAAATGTTTTTTGACTGAATGCATCAATGAAAGAACAAAGCTGCCATGTTTACTGCTTTGATCACCCCGACCCTAGAGTGTGGTTCTGTTTTATTGATAGCTGATACACGTGAGGCCTCGGTCAATAAATCCTGAATATATTCATATCACATAATGCTATGCAGTCATTAAAAGTGATGTTGTAGAAGAATAGTTAATGATTCTGTTTTGGTAAAAATATATCTCATATATTTGAGTGATTTTAACTTTCTCGTTTTGCTCACTTTTACTTTCTAAAGTTTCTATAATCAGGATGCGTTTATTTTGCATAAAATGTAGTTATTTTAAAAGTAAAATTACTGTACATAATTGCGTATGAACAACATACTATAATTTTAGATGCAGTCTGGAAAAGCACAGTCCTTGGGAATTGACGTTTGCACTATTGCTCTATGCCAAGATGTTACGAAAAGTGGGTCCAAGTCAGTTGAGCTTTGACCTGAGTCTGTGTTCACATAAGAGGAAAGTAAAAGCCCCAAAATGAAAGTCACTTTAAGTTAAAAAAACAACATTTAACAATCAGCTGTTTGCTCTCTTACTGGTATGACTTGGGAGTGGGGAGGCCTGAGCTAGGCTCTCCCACCAATCAATTGTAGTACATTGGACAAATCACCCAACTGTTAGAAATAAAATTTTCTCAAAGGAAGAGTAAAGTTGATTCCTGGCATGGGTTAGTGTAGGCAGGTACCAGTAGACCCTGGTTTAATGATGATGTTGTGCTCATGAAGTAACGGAGTAGAAAAAGCTATAGATTTTACTCTTAAACAGGCAGGACTGCCTACTCTTCCAACTGAAAATATTGTGCTGATATTGAGGATTAGTGTTATCAATTCATCACTGATTAAATGCTGTGTTAGTTGGGATAATACTAGCTACTGGAACAGCTAGACCCAAATAAATTTACATTCTGTTTGAATGTAATAGTCTACAGTATTACACCCATCTAATAGTCTACAGTATTCCTGGGCAGCAGGCAGCTCTCTTCCATGTAGTAATTCAGGGACCCAGACTTCTTCCATGTTGTGGCTTCACTCTCCTCTAGCACAGTGTTGTTATTTGCATTGATTTGGTAGAAGAGTGTAAAGAGGGGAACATAAGCCATTTCTTAAAAACTTAGTCCAGAGACAGCCAATAGCCCTTCTGCTCACACCCTATTGGCTACAACTTGCTCAGATGGCTGTACCTAATTGCAAGTGAGTCTGGGAAATGCAGAGAATTCTGTGTCCAGGAAGAAGAGGAAAGAGTTTGGGGTAAACGACTAGCAGTCTCTCTCACAAATGCCTAGTGTATGCTAGGCCCAGTGCTAGTCAATAAGGATCCTAAGATGAATAAGGCACCTTTCCTGCCCTAGAGGATCGCCTTGTCTCCTAGGTGAGATTTGTATATTTACAGATCATTACAGTGTAGTGCAGAATGAAGGTGAGCCCATGAGAACAGGGCGTATGTGTAGGGGGAGCAAATAACTCTGCCTGTAATCGAGGGGGGACATGAAAGGCCTTGATCATATCAGTTCCATAAACGTTCATTGAGCAACTACTAAGAGCCAGGCACCTATTCTGTGCAGGTTGCTGGAGATTCAGATATAAATCTAGCCCTCAGTGGAGATAGAAATAAAGCAGATAAATTCAAATAGATAATTACCCATGTAACTGGGGAATGGGAAAAGTGTGCACGCTTGGTGGGTTAAATGCTCTGGATTTGGAGTCAGGCACACCTGGGCTTTAATTCCAGCCTTAACATTATCAAAGACACATTCCAGCCTCTCTGAGCCTTTGTTCCTCACTTTAACAGGAGAAGAACAGCTCCTGGAATGGCAGTATATAGTCTCAGGAGCCAGAAAACCTGGCTATTCGACATACTGCCTTTGTGATCTTGAGAAAGTCATTGAATCATTCTGGGACTTAGTTTCCTGGTCTTTAAAATGGGGTAGAGGGGGTCAAATATATGGTGATGGAAGGAGACTAGACTTTGGGTGGTGAGCACACAATGATCATGTTCTATAGAATTATACACTTGAAACTTATATAATGTTATTAACCAATGTCACCCCAATAAATTTAATAAAAATGTTTTCAAGTTTAAAAAATAAAATAAACTGGGGTTGAAAATAGTACCAAATACTGTTGGTAGGTATATGGGAATTCAGAGAACAAACATTCTCTGAACTGTGCCTGGTACATAAAAATTCCTCAATAAGTATTAGGTCTTTTCACTACCTACCTCACAGTTTGATGTGGACATTAAATGAGATGATGTCAGTGCCTGGCAAACATTAAGTACTTAAACAATAGTAATAATTATTATTATTACAAGCGATAAGCTGGAAGTAGGATGAGAGCAGTGTCTTAAAAAGAAACTGTTGGGAAATCAGACAAAAGAATGATTGAGGCAGAGATCTCTGGCCCCCATATGTATTCGTCATTCATCCTGAGATAGATGAAGCAACCAAGGCCAGTGGAGCTTGGAAGGACAGTGCTTCCAGTTTCAGGTAGAAGACCATCCATTTCCCATTTGCTTTCTCTGCCTCTTCTGTTGGTGAGGGCTTTGAGAACATGCTATAAAATGTAGGTGAAGGCAGGGAGGCACAAATGATTTACTCCAAGAATGCGGGAGGGCCCAGCCAGTGTGGCTCAGCAGTTGAACATCGACCTAGGATCCAGGCGATCAAGGTTCGATTCCCAGTCAGGGAACATGCCCAGGTTGCTGGCTCGATCCCCAGCAGGGGGCGAGCAGGAGGCAGCCGATCAATGACTCTCATCATTGATGTTTCTATCTCTCCCTCTCTCTTCTTCTCTCTGAAATCAATAAAGACATTTTTTTAAAAAAAAGAATGTGGGAGGAAGGTCTCCCTAAACACAGCATTCACTGGTAAGAGTTTCCAAAATGTTGTCTCCTTTTTATAGCATCCCGAAAGTCCAAAGTAATGAAATAAAGGCATGGTAATAGGTAAACACAATTACAGCACCCAGATAGCTCCTCGGCAGGCAGGGGGTGTTTGAGAGCATTGGCTGGGGTCTCGTTTTCCATAACTGAGCCCAGCCCTGCTGTGATCACTGTAGTATTATGACCTATGGGGCAAAAACGGTACCATATGTGATATTTCATTTTGGGGGTAGCTGGGGGTAGTAATGAACTGGTTGCAGTCAAGTGAATTAATCTCCCCAGCTATTCAAAAATGAAACTTCATGTACAGCAATTTGTTCTTCATTGCTTCTCCCCCCCACCCCCTGCCCCCACTGTAGCCATTTCCAATTACTCTTCTTACTGAAGAATGGAGAGAAAGAAAAAGAAAACTCCATGAAGAAATATCTTAACCTTTGCTAAATGTTGATATCTCTTCTGATCGTCGATACTAATGGCAAATGCATCTTATAGATACGCAGCTTAGAGTTCACGTTGAGGCTCTATCAACTTCATCCCGACTAATTATAAACCTTAAAAATGGAATAAATATGCAAATAGTTGGTACAGCATAGATTCCAGAGTGAATTCCACATAGTTTAAATTATCAATTGGTATTTATCCAAACTCCAAGGAGCACCCTAATCAATCTCACTCAGTAGAATTACTCAAACAATTATTGTGCATTTAACAAGTAGAGGTTAATGATTAAAAACACATTATTGAGAATGAGAGACTCTGGCATAGGTAGGTATAGACATATAACACAGCTGTTAATCCTCCATAAATTTGTTTTTAATAACACTGATGTTTTGGTTGCATATAATAACTATTTCATTAAATCTAAATTAAATGCATGGTTAAGCATATTTAAAACATGTAAATGTAATGTGTTGCTAGTGTATTTCATTTTATGTTTCCACACAGTTCTAACAATTTTCCAAATTCAAATGGACTAGGTGTAGGGAAGTCCCCGGTCATTTGTCTGAAACCTTCCTTCTGATATCATTAAGGGCTCCAGAAATTTAATACCTCTGAGTTCTAAACACATCACTAGTCAATCAGTGTGCACGAAAGACAATGTGTTTATCTGCTGGAAAGAAATGTTTATGGACCCAACAGAAAGGGGAAAAAATGCTTTTAAATAATAGTAAAATACGCATTTTGCTTTTAAAAAATAAAGCAAAGGCTCTGCTACTAAAAAAGCTATCTTGGAATAACAATGAAGTCTGTGTTGTTGTGCATGGTTTTTCATTTATGGAAAGCGGGAGGCATTAATATACTTGCCTATGGCTTGGGCCTTACTATTCCCAGCTATGCAGAAACGGAAGGTGATTTACAGCAACACATTCTTTGTTGCTGTTCCAGCCTGCCTATGGTCTTCCCTGCGTCCTGACTGGCTGCTGGCTGGGAGAGGGGATGGCGCGGGCCGCACTCAATCACGATGGGTGCCTACAAATAGAGGGGGTGTATGTGAACTGGGATTTTTCAGCTTTGTATACGCAGCAAGCCAATCAGATCACAGGAAGAACAATAGCTGAAGGTTTTACTGCTCTTTAAGTTTCCCCACTGATTCCCAGTGCGACTGATTATATCACAGAAGTTATATAAAAATCACATTAAATGCCAACTAAATCAAGACTTTTCATATCTTTTTTCCAAAGCAATGAAATTCAGGACAAACACTATACTATGCATGAAGATCACCACCTAGAGATCTAAACTCTTCATTCCAGACGTTGTATTTGAAAATGGAACTAGAGAAAAGCGTGGTTTATTCATTTTGTTATTTTCTGTGGTGCTTGCACGGCTGTTTGGAAAGCCCACCATAGGAGAGCTCAATTAAGAGCCTTCATAATTTTCACCAGTTAACTTTGATTAAATTGACTGTCTTGGAAGGGCATTCAGTAAATTTAGGCTATAAATTACCTGCAGTGAGTTTTCAACTTTGAAATTCTGAAATATTTGTGCCTGGACAGGCCATTTCTTTCAGAAGGGCTGTCCTTTACCAGCTGATTTGCAATAGTTGGGTTTCACTTTATCAAAGCAGAAAACAGAGGCAAAAACTTCCTTCTGCTGGTTGGAATGGGCTCCTTGCAGCATAGGTGGGAAAAAAGACATTCCTTTCTCTACCACCAGCTGTATTAACACAATTGTGAGATGGGAGGTTCCCTTTAACCAAGTCCTTTTACTCATTGTTAGCTAGACTTCCAAGTCATGTTAGTTGCCTAAGATTTAAAAAAGGGTGATGAAATGAACAGGTTCTCCCTGTTCTGAGACAAGTACAAATTTTTTACAAATAAGCAGGCTCTTTCCTATTGAGCAAGTGGGAAACCCAAGGCTGTTTTAGCCAGGGTCAGTAAACCAAGGATTTCAACCCATCCGAGGAGATAGTTGGCAATTAGGGGCTTACATCACTCCTTCTTTCACAATATTTTAAAGGGTGAGGCTGAAAATCCAATAAAAAAAGGTATCCACATTGTAAATTCTATATAGTGATGAAGAGTTTCAGTCTCCTGCTTTATGACCTCAGGCAAGTAACATAGTCCCCTATACCTCAGTTTTCCTTATCTGTGAAATGAGGTTAATAACAGTGCTCCCCTCGTTGGGGGTTTCTGTAGATTCATTCAGACGGTGTATGTAAGGCCAGGCAAATGCAATATTCAATAAATGTAGGTTTTAATACTATTAACATTTTGCTCAGATATGTTTCTATTGTTTAAAAAGACACATCTATTTAATAAAACAGCTTTCATTTGTAAGTGCTCCTTTTGACTTTTAAACCTTTAACATCAATTAATTCATTTTATCCAAACGCCACTTTTGTAATTGGGTGTAGAATTATTTTATTCTCCCTTGACTGCTGAGAAGGGTAAGATAAAGAGGAACTAAGCGGCTCACTTAAGGCAGTGCTAATGGGTGTACAAGAACCCGCATTCTTGACTCATTTACCTCCGTTGTATGAATGGGGGAGGTGGGGCGGTGAGGGAGGGAAGCCCAGAGCCTCTTAGCTGTGGTTTGCATGAGAATGCAAAGGGTTTTCTCCGAAGGGCAGAAGTGTTTGCAGATGCCAGCTAAGGAATTATTAAAATTGTGGTGAGGGTAGAAATATGTGGCTGGGAAGTTGCCACATTTACATACAAAGGCAGTTGGCTTCATAACTCAGAGGTTAGAGACCTGGTCTTGTATTTACATACACATGGCCAACTTTTTCTTAAAAAAGAAACAGTGTCAGCAGCATTCACACTTCTGAATATATTAGGTTTGTAAATCCAGGGTGCAAATTGTTTGTAGAATCTCAATTAAAGCCCTTATAATATTGTCATTGGTAATCAGCTCACTATGAAAACAGGGCTTCCACAGGGCACCAAAATCATTTGAACTTGCGATCTGTAATAGATTTGAATATTCAGATAAGGTCAGTGGTCAGAGCAGAGGTGACAGTTTTGGTCAATAAACAGGTTTAGTGAGACAAAATCTTTTTGTCTACATGGGAATGGCTTGGGGAAATTGGTTCTCGGGGGGAATCGAAAGATTAAATTCAGCTGCGTTGCCAATTTATTTGCAGGCCAAACAAGTGTGTGATGGAAATCTTTGGGGGCGAGGTGTCCACCCCCGTGAGAAGCCCCTGTTGACAGCACCAGAGGGGCTCCCAGGCAGCTAGCTGTCCTGACTGCCACTGCCACTGGGCGTGATGGAGCCGACTGGGCGGGGAGAGAGAAAACATCCCAGCACCCGGCCAAGGCTATCCCGGATTAAACCAGCCCGCAGGAGGGTCAAGTATCTGGGCTGCACTGTTTTACCTTGTTCCAACCCCTGCCCCCCCACCCTTTTCCCCTTAAATTGCTTTCTCTAAATTGTGTTTGGCCTGAAGCTTTTGTTGACAAGCCATTACAAACTTCTCCCTGTAAAGACTCACTGGAAGGATTTCTCTGTGATCTCAGTACTAGGTCTCTCGAGTCTGGTTTACCTTCAAGACTCTGTGAGTCACATAATTCCATGGTTTTTATGCTGTATTCCCAAGAGCTTTAGGGCCCTTCTGGGCTGCTTCGGGAGCTGCTAGGAGGCTGGGAATGAGAGCAAAGGGAAAACAGAGAATGGACTCTGAGGCCTGATTCCAGCTTCTATCCAGCGCAGCTCTGCTTTTGTTTTCTGCATTTGGTGTCTGCATAAGGTTTTATTTGAAGAAAGGATTCAGTGGCCAACAAAAAGGTTTAGAAACCACTGACCTCACAACGAATTGCTTCTTGTAACACTCAGAACAGGCTCTAGCCCAGAGCCGGCCTGGCCTGCCCTTGCCCACCTCTGCAGCTTGCCCCGCACCGTCCGCTCAGTCATGGTTAGGCTTCCTCTGCACTGGTCCCTGAGGTGACACGGGGCCTTTTCACCTTCCTGCTGGCGGGAGTCCTCCTTTCTCAACCCTTTGCCTGGCTGTCTCTTTGCTATGGAATCAGTTGGGTTTATGTTCAGCTACGTACAATAGTGGAACTCAAAGAACAGTGGATTAAACAAGAGACACTCATATCTCTTTTATGTGGAAGGCCGGGATAGGGAGCCAAGGGTTCCTCTGGCATCTCCAGAGTGTCATCTGGATTTTCATGTTTCTTCTCTGCCATCCTCAGTACACACCTTTCATCTTCAAGGTCACTTCACAGTCCAAACTGGCTATCGGCACTTCTGCCGTCATAGGCCGTCAGTGGGAGGGAGCGGGGACTGCAAAACGATGCTTCTCAAGCTGAGGCTGCTGCTGAAGCCGTTTCCAGAAGCCCACAGCATTTCAGCTTATCTTATTGGCCAGAACTTAGTCATGTGGTCACGTCCAGCTGAAAATGTAATGTTTTATTATCGGAAAGAAGGGGGACATGGAAACTGGGAGGCAGCCCAGGGATGTCTCACTTTAGATTGCATTCCCCCATCTAAAGTTGGATCTTCCCTAAAATTTGCTCTCTTAGAACGCTGTTTGTCCTTTATGAAGTTTTCACCTTTTATTACCACATAACTGTTAAGATTGTTCTGCGTAGCTGGATGGTAAGTTCTCCAAGAGGAAACACCGAGTCCCTTTTCATCCTATGCTGTATAGTCCATGTCCAACAAAATGCCTTTCATCTAATATGTGAAAGAAAGGTTTGTCATGTGAGTGAATGAATGAATGAATGAATGAATGGATTATATTCCCCTGATTTTACTGGTTGCGAGAAAGTTCAGAGCCAAATTTGTGGTTTAATTCAATAAACGTTCAGGAGTTCTTGGTGGGCATTGATGGTACTAAGTTCACTTTAGGCTCTCATTTTTTAATTTCTGATTTATTTAGTAAATTTGCTTACATTGTACAGATTATATACTTTAGAGGCACATGTTAATCTATTTGGAAATTAAGGGAAGGGCATAGATAAATAAACAATAATTAAAGGACAGATAAAATTTAAGTATTCAGCAATCTAAACAAAAATTTTTTTAAGTGTGGAAAAAAAAGTCCAACAACAGTAAAAGATAATAGACACCTCTTTCAGCATATTGCTTGATGGTTCCAGTTCGGGATGCATTAATGTTAGTAAAGAATAATTAACTAGCCATAAAACAGGATGTTGTTTGAAAGTCACTAGTAAGCAGCAGGAGTTCAGTTAAGATGACGCTTAGGAAGCTAAGGATGATTAACCTTTGCCTAGGTTATAAAATGGCCCATTTGAGAACTGTTGCCACTGGGTATATTACCTGGATATCAATTGGATTATTGAGTGAGAGGTTTTACATGATGTTTAGTATGATGATATATATCTGGTTACAAAGTGTTTATGACAAGTGGAAAAGCCAATAAAAGATTAATGCAGATTTAAATAGATTTTTCTTCCTTACTTGAGTCGTGGTTAATTTATGCATATATAACTCAATACCTGTATATTTAAAAGAGATGCTAGTTTATTATTTGTAATGAAGAAAGACAGCTGTTGAATATGTAAGTGAAATTGTAATGCTGACGTTGGAGCTCCTGCTTAAAGGGGATTTTCAGTTCACTGAGATTTTTCATTGGAATTTTTATTTGGTGCAAACTTTGCCAGCTGAACCTTAGTTTAATTTGGCAATGTTACAGATCAAAAGAGAAGTCACACTCATGAACTTGCAATAAATTAAATTGCAAATAAATTGTATTTCCTTGCCATTCCAACCTTAATTTGTCATAAAGTGCATTTTTCTTTAGATTTTTTTCTTACTTAAAAGTAAGTTTTATTTACTGTCTTTAAATTATTTTGCTGACATTAGCTTAAAAGCCTTTATGGAGAGAGGCTTGTCTCTTAGGCCTCTTTGGCATTTCCCATAATGCTTAAGACATCCTGGGCGCACGGTAGAGGCTTGATCAATTCTTAGAGTTTGAGTGAATCTCTTTCTTCCCACCCTCCCTCCCTTCCCCTCTTTCTCCATTACATATACCCTCCTTCCCTTCCCTCCTTCCTTCAACAGCATTAAGTGAGTAGCTACTATATTCTGGGCTCCTTGCAGGAAATTAGGATACAAAGATGGGTAAGACATAGGTGTCATGTCATGTCTTAATTAAATAAAGGCTGAGGCATTGGTGTGTCATGATAGGAATGGTGCAGTGAGACCAGAGCTGAGTCTTTCTCTATCCAGTATGAATGCCATGGTACAGCTCTGTGAAGATGCAATAAGGGTGAAAGACCAATTGGTACTCAGGGGTCTCACTAATCTACTCCGCCCCCAAAGAAATCAGTCCCAGGGCTCCAGAGAATGGAATCTATGTCCACCAGCCAGGCCTCTGAGACTCACCTCTCACACTGCTCACCCCGCCGCTCCACAGCTCCCACAGAAGTGAGGCTCGCCACCTACTGCTGGGCCCTTCCCCCAGTGCGAGTTGGCAGCAAGACTTCTTTCCATTTTGGTGAAGGATGTGTGGTTTGAAGACTATACGCACATTCACACACACACACACACACACACACACACACACACACACACACACACACTGTCTCTACATACTTGTCTAATATCTACACACATACAATGTTTTAAAAACATCTTTCTACAAAATATAAGATCCTAGAGGGCAGAGATGACATCATAATCGTTTTATCTCCGTTGCCTAAAACAAGACATGATGCCAAATATCCTCAATAAATATTTGTCACATAATGAATGAATCAGTGAAAAGAGAAAGGAAAGGAACTCTGTCTGAGGACGGATACCTTTACTAGAATGTCCTCACTCATTATGATTATGTTGATGATAACCATGATACTTCTCTTTTTAAAACTGATTTTAGAAGAGGAAAGAAGAGGGAGAGAGAGAGAAACATCGATGTGAGAGAGAAATATTGATTGGTTGCCTTCCTTATATGCCCAACTGGGGATCAATCCCGAAACCTGGGTATGTGCCCTGACCAGGAATCAAACTGGGGACCCTTCAGTTCACAGGGACGATACCCAATTAACTGAGCCACAACAGCTAGGGCTGACCAAGATTCTTTTAATCAGTGAATATTGTTTTGAAAATGAAACAGGATTCAGTGTCCTCTTTTCCCATTGGGATAAACTGTGTTCTACAAATGCCATTCCAAATACAGGACATGATGCATAACCAATACTAACACATGCCATTTGAAGCTTTAACAAGACAGTCCTCCCTCAAATTTATAACAGTCTATGTTGAAAAACCTGACAAAACCAAAATGTGTTCTCCATAAATTATAGTGGCACCACTCCTGCTGCCGAAGTGAAGGTTGTGTCAGCATTTCCATTATTCTGTGGATCCCTGTGTTTCAGGGCTTTAGTTCTTGGCTATAAAAATGCACCTTGGGTTTAAAACTGGCAAGGAGCACCTCAGCCTTGGAACAAATTCGCTTCACCAAATTTTGAGAGCAAAACCTATTTGTTTATTTCCCCCTTTGCTGATGATTTCTGTGAAGAGAAAACATCCATGAATTTCATTTCCAATTTCATCTTTTTTTTTTTTAGGCTGGATAGTTTCAGAGCTTTACTGAACAATGGTAAACTCTTGTTTTTGGAGTTAGGGGAAGAAAAAAATTTTTTGTAAGTCTTATTTTTAAGAAAGAAATTGTTTTGTACCAGCCACCCACGCCCCCCTTCCTCCCCATTTTGATTTCATTAAGAAGGGTTAACAATAGTCTTATTTTGACATGGGCAGATCAGATGGCTACGGTTGGTGGTGAAATTTGATTATCTGATTAGGTTAATAACCTCTCAACAACAGATCTTATTCTGTGGCTATTTGTTAGGTATAATTTCCCATTGGCTTCCTGGAAAAATCATTTAGTATAACTGTTCATACACTTAATTAAATTTCTTTAGTTTCATTTAAGCACGTATTTATTTGTGGTCCCTTGAGCAAGCACAATTTTTCAATATGGTTCTTGATTGTGTTATCAGAATGCCAATTTTTAGAAAGGGAACTGCAACTATTAATTATGTACAATAAAATAAATTTAAATGGCTTTAAGGTTCTGATGTTCATCTGTACTAACTAGCTTCCCCTAAAATCAGAAGGTACTTACTCAACTTATATTGATTCTTTTTGAATTTTATATGTAGATGCATGTATGTACTTCCACCTTAGTTACATTGTTTGGCTCTTCTCAATAAACCTCTGTGATGCCCAATCACAAGGCAGGATCGGAAGGGACATAGCCCATCTGCAGCAGTCAGGGAGAGCTTCCTAGAGGAGGCAACACCTGAGCAGAACCCTGAAGCATGGGTAGAAGTTAGCTAGGTGGAAGGGAAAAATGCATTTTAAGTGAATAAGACAGGATGTACTCTTAAATATGGGGTCAAAAAGTGTCACAAAGGAATTTATTTTTTAGGTTTAAGCAACATCCATTTTGGAGTGTGAAGGAATATGCAAATTAACGATTTACTGTGGAGCCACTAGAATGAATTCATTAAAAAAATCAGGACTTTTGTGCTGCCGAGATCATTGCAGAAGCAACAGTGGCAGGTGGCCTGGCCGTGCAGGAATTCTCAGCAGAGAATGTTGCTGCCACTCAAAGTCACCAGGGGCTGGAAGAGCTCCCGCTGGGACCCACATCATCTAACAACACACATGCTCAGAACAGGGAAATGTGCGTTTTCAGGAGAGGGAGAGACAAACTTTTTGTTTAGCTAATTGGCTTGACAGAGTGTGGGATACATGTGCTCCTAGGAGAAAGGTGTCAGGCGTTCGGGGCTCAAAATCATGAGCGCAGGTGATCAGAGGAAGGCCTAGGAGCAGCTGTTTTGATTGGGGAGCGTGTTACTATTTCTTTTTGCACTTAAATAATTCAAATTGTGCTGAACTGGAAAAAGAATTGCCAGAAGCTTTAAAAGGGACTATATATAATATATATATATATATAATACATATATACATATATGCATACATACATACATACATATATATATAGACACATATATATAATTATTAAAGGAAGGTCTCAAGGTAATTAAGCTGATTAAGTGTTCTGATCAGGATAATTATGGTGTCCTCAAAGTATATTCCGGAACAATTTCCCGTGTCAAATTCTGGAGGGCTGAATCATAAGGGATAGTGGGTAATCACCACCTGGGGACAGAGTGGGAACAGAGGCAACAGATGTAAAAAGTTTAGCAGGTGCCTTGCACGTGGAAGGGGAGTCAATGAGCACTCTGTTCTATCTGGCCAGTGCTGATTAGGGCTGAGGCCCCGGGCTCTCCTGCCACTCTCCGTGAGAGGTGAGGGGGCCTGAGAACGGGCGCCAGCTGCTTTCACTTGCTTGCAAACCTCACTGTCCCAGGGTGGCCAAGCCCACTTCTTGAAATAATCAGCTGCTGGGGGCCCTGGGGCAGCAGGAGAGGGAGAAACCTAATGGCCCGGGCCTGTGAGGAGCTGTGCCACAGACCTGACCACCAGGAGGCAGGATCACATTATCTAACCCACTGGCAGACTTGCCCAGGTGTCTGGGCAACTTGAAAAAAGAATCTGCTCTGTGTCCAAGAGTAACCCACCACCCTGGTTCATTGAGGATAAATGAAATTGCTTCAGAATTTTGGCTCTGCCGCTTATTATCTGTGGGACCCTGGGGAAATCAGTAACCTTTGTGAGCCTCAGTTAGCTCATCTGTAAAATGGGGGCAGTGATATCTTCCCCTTGGGGTTGTTGTGAAGGTTAGAAATTATGTCAAGTAGGGCCTTGGGAAATAACAGCTATTATTATGTGTGAAATAGGTGGTCCCCTCAAATGTCCCTAAACCCTCCACACCCACATACTGCTTAGGCAGATAAAATCAGTTTGGGCAGCTCAAGAGTAACAGAGTTGGAAACCTGAGCCGTTGTTCAGAAGCCCCCAGCTGCTCACTTTGGAACACGCTGAAAGAGATGGAGGGAAGCAGCGGGGCCGGCACGCCAATCGTCCTGGCAGGACCACGCCTGACGAATAGCACGCCCCGCCCTCCTCTGGAAAACAGAAGAGTGTGTCCTTAATCCTGTTAGTGGGAGAAAGCTGGAGTGTTGCATCCAGATGAGAATGCCAGGGCCTTGCATTCTCTGCTGATCGGGTCCCCCGGGAGTGGAGGAGGAAGGTGGGGGGCCCTTCGAAGAGAAAGCCCTGGGGCCTATAAATGGTCATTTGGCTGTTTCTCCCCTTAGGTCAGCCGCCCGAGGCTGTCCACCCTGCAGCTGTGACTCTGCTTTCGAACAGTGTTAGAGCCAGAAGAGACCTCAGGCCCAAAGGTCCCACAGAGGAACTCTGTTTGACCCGTGTTCAGACTTCCTTACAGGTGGGGCTCTGGATGTGGACTGGGGAGACAGCATCTGCCTCCTTTGCCTTTCCAAACTCTGCCTGAATCTTATTGACACAATCCAGCTCTCATCCCAGACCCCAACTCTAAAGAAGTGGGAAGAGTAGTGTCTCACTTTCTGGAGGACAGGAGGCCACACGGGAGAAGTGGGATGCAGGAGTGAGCCAGCCCACCCTGTCCACCTCAGGTACCAACAGTTAAGAAATCCAGAGATTTCTTTCATTGCTTAGAAAGGCGTTCACTCTCCTGCTTGCCACCAGCCTCGCCTGCTTGATCCCTGAAGGCGGTGGGGTTTGTAACCCCCACTTTAGAGACTGGACAGCGACTCTGGAGATTGCTTTGTCTGACCTCTTACCTTACAGATAGAAAAAGTGAGGCCCAGGTGAAGGGACTTGCTCTGGGTCCCACGGCTCATGGGTGGCACAGGGGAGCCTGGAGCTCATTGTCCTGAGACCCTGGTGCCCTCCTGTGTTCACCACATTGTGCTGCTTTCCTTTGATGGCCTATGTTGAGGAGCCCGAGAGTAGAATCCAATGGGTCTACTTTCCCCATCAAGCTCGGCAGGACTAACCTTGGCGATGGCCACACATTATCCAATTGGTGGTCCTGCGTTTTCAAACAAAAGTTAAATTATGTTCTTCATTCTCTGTTTTAAAAGGCAGGGAAGAGTGCAACATGTTCTCCGCAAAACGATTAACATTTAATAAAAAGTTTTAATGCTATCGGGAAAATTAGGCTCTCCAGAATGATTCGTTCCCCGAGGGTTTCAGATGGCCGAGGTTTGACTAAAATTGCTCATCTCTAGAAAGTGCCTTTAACTTACCCAAAGCATTTTCACGTATAGCAGTGTATTGTGGTCTTTTTAATTTTTATTTCATTTTAGTGTTTAAGTCATGTAATTCTCCTTCAAATGGAATCTCACTGAAACCCCAGTACATAAAAGAGACCAAAGCAGAGAGTTCTGGGTTAAGTTGGGCTGGGGACTTGGGATCCTAGGCATGCACCCCCCTCTCCTCCCCACCCACCAGTAGCCACCCTGCAGGCCCTGCCACCCCACCAGGCCAGGGCTCCTATCCGCCAGCTCTCTCTCTCATCAGTCACAGAATCACCAGGGACACTGGGAGATTCCTTGGCCTCCTTCTGACCCACTAATTCATGATCTCTGAGTCAGGGCCTGGGAACCTGCATTTTAACGAGCCCCACAGGTGATTTTGACGCTCACTGTAGCTTGAGAAACTCCATGCTGGGTTATAGGAAGCACAGTTTGTAAACTCGCTCTTTCTCTTTTTATTAGCCCCATGACAGGTTGAACAAGTATTGTCCTGATATTTAGAGCTGACACTAGTGACACTAGACTTGCTCAAGGTTGGACACCCAGCCCCACATTCTTCCACAGACCATCCAGCTCACGGTATGGACAGAGCTGGGGTAGGCTCCTGCGGCCTGGCGAACCTAGGTCCAGTCTATCAAAGGCAGCAACCCCTCATGAGGTCACCAAATGGTCTCCACCTTTCCCCCCGACCTTCTCAGGGAAAGGGAGATATGTCACACAATGGCTAGGACATGTCAGCCAGATGGCTCTGGATATGAAATCTGACCCTTCTATCTACCAGTCAGGAGCCTCAGTTGTCAGATTAGAAAGGATACAGGTAAAAGGCCCTGCAGAGAAAACGGGGCTGCTATTCCCTTTACGCTTACAGAGCGGCCTCCTGCAGACAGGGGCCTCCTGCACGTCTGTGGGTCAGAGCCTGGGCCCCCAGCAGCATAAGGACTCCTGGGGATACCCAGGGTCCTCCACCGCACTCCAGCCGGCACTCCCTCCCCAGAGGGCATAGCATTAGGGAACCGTGCCATCGCCTTGGCCAGAGCAGGATTAGTTCTCCGCCCTGCCCCTTCTCCCCCTCCTGAGACCTTTGTTCTGCAGATGGCTCTTTCCCGCCCGTCTTCTGGACGGAGCCACTGCCGGGCGTCGAAATGGATTCTCCGAGGGCAGGAGGGGGTCTCAGATCCCTGATGCCTCTGCGGGGCGCGGGCGGCAGAGCCAATGGGGCGCAGGCTTCACGCCGCCCTTTCCTTCCCCTAATCCCCTCTAAGAAGGTAGCTGGGGAGAGCCGCCCGCCCCCTCCCCCCTGCAGTCCCCAGCAGGGGGCGGGGCGCAGCCTCACGCTGGGGGCGGGGGGAGAGGGGAGGGGGGCAGTGGAGGGGAGGGGGGCAGGGGGGGAGGGGGGCAGTGCGCGGGCTCTCCCGCCCTCCGCCGCCCTGCAGACCGCTGCACCTCCGCTCGCCCCCAACCGAGCAGAGGCCCTTCCCGCCCTTCCCGTGACTGTGTCCCCGCGCGGGAGCCTCCCCCGGGGGACAGGCCGCTTCTCAGGGGCCAGCGGGCCGGCTGGGTCTGCGTCCCAGACCTGCCCAGAAGCCTTTAACACTGCGGTGCTCAGAGAGTGGGCCACTCCCAGATTCAAGGGACAGCATTTGGGCCCTTGGGAACCTGAAAGAAAAGTTACCTCCTGGGGAAGGGAGGCCACCTGGTTGTGGTTAGAGAGGGCCTGGCGAGCAGGAGGGGAGGAGTAAGGGAGGTGACCCTGCACGCCCCCTTGTCCATTGAGCTGGGGGCAGGGTCAGACCTGTGGCAGGAAGCTGACCAGGGACTTCCTCACTCCCTGTCTAGACCCCACCCCTACGTGTACCCACTAATGCCCTCATCAGATCTCCTATATGTCCCCTTTTTCCTTGCAGGTGCTGTCGCCTCCACCTTCTCTTTCCTTGACAACTCAACCCACCCACTGAGCTCAGCCTCTGAGCTCTGGGGTAACCCCTCAGGGAGGTGAAGCCCTCCCTTCTTGCTCCGAGCCTGGCACTCTCCTTAGCTTGTTTACATTGTTTGGAAGCTTTTTGTGCATATCTGTTGATCACCCTAGACTGAATGCTTGTTTTGTTATTTTAGTATTTCCATTTTCTGCTACAGGACTTGGCATACAGTAGAAGCTTAAGAAATGTTTGTTAGATTGATCGATGGATGGAAACAAGCATTTCACAAACATTTATGAGCATCCCTGAGCCTGTGCCAAGTGCAGAGAGTGAATTCAAAAGTGCATAGGACATACAAAGACTTGCTGCCATGAACACCCCTGGGCACAGATAGCCCTTTTATCCCCTCAGTCTTTTGATCTATAAAATGGGTATAAAAATACCTACCTTGCTGGGTCATAGGCAGGATTTTGAGATACAGAGCATATGGAATGTAGTAGGGTCCCCATCAATAGCAGCTCTTGCTATTATCATCAGGATCTAGATTATTTCTGCAAAAAGTCACCCCTGAATCCCTCCTCTCTGATTGAAGCAGCGAGTTTGCTTCCACAGTTTGTTGTTGTGACCCTCTGTGAGGCAGGTGGCAGCTTCTGTGTTCCAGCACTCTCTCCTCTCGAGCACAACCGGCTGCTTGAGCCAGCGGCGGGTAAGACCGTCATCCTCCACATTTGTCATCAGATTTGATGGATAGTATTCCCAAGTTAATGCCATAAATGCTGTTTGGAAATTACAAGTCCATGCTGCTGGTGGTCCAGCCAAAAAAAAAATTAATTTATAATCATGAATATAAATTTCATAGATAGTATTATTGTCATTCAGGGTTTGAGTTATGGTACATATGGGGAGTGGCTTGGAGAACAGAAAACCATGTCGCTATAACTCAGTGTAATTCCAATGACAATAGTTATATCTATCACTTTGTTATAAATCAATCGATATCCTGCATTAAGTGAACAGGCCTCACCTCCCCAACTGCACAGGGGGGAGTGGCAGGGAGGCCTCGAAGCTTTGTTTAATATTGCCAGCCATGCTGACTCATGCCGATGGGGAGGCAGAGCAGAGATGCTTCGGAAATTCTTGCATGGACTTCAAATGCCTTGGTCACTGGATGATATGACCTGATCTATAATCACTTAAAAAAGTGAATGACATACCCAAGTCCTTAAAGATATGTCTTTTGCTTGCATTTTCTCTAAAAGGACTAAATTTTTCAAACTGGGAATTATTTTCTAATTGCAGACAGGACTCTGATTGAAAGAGCATCAATCCCAGAAGAGCCGGTGTGCATTTGCAGGCCTCTCTAAATGCCAGGAATCAGGCAGTATATCTTTCTTGTTAATCTCTATTGGTTCCCTCCCAAGGGCAATTGACCCTGGGGAAAGGTAAAACAGAAAGAATCTGAGTGCCACTGAGCTAGCATATAACTGGCTTTGAAAGTGCACTGCTGGAGAGAAGAAAGCCGAAATATCACAGGGAGCAGTAGCTTGAGGAGGAAAGAAGGTGGTTTGAAGTCAGTGGAAAGTAATTTTGCCAAGTGCAGAGTTATCTAGTTAACCTATTGTTCAACATAATGAAAAAGCAGGGCTATTCTGGAGTGTGTTACAGTATATAGTTTGTCAATTACCCAATCAGGGGGCATTGCTCATTCAGCCAGGATTGAGGGCATTACCCATACTATTTTATTACTGTTAAGCCTCAACTTGGCATATTTTTATATAGACTATAGGGTGTTTAATAGCCATGCAAAACTAGGACTGTCTTCATCCTTTCTGGCCTATGTCCATTGTCAGTGGGCTCCATTAGTTTTGTCCCTGCAATTAGGGTGTTACAATATGCAGGATTTTGACTTATATTACACATTGATGGAAATGTAGGAGGTGTAAGAATTGTGATGGTCCCTCAATTTTAAAAAAAGGTAAAAACAGATGAGTAGGGTATGAGGAAAACAGCCTAGCAGGCCAGGATAACTGCCTACCAAAAATATACAAGGCTCCTCAGGGTCTGTGGGGGGAAAAAAAAAATCTGTATTTACAGCCTTCTGTATACACCCTAAAATCTCCTTCACCCACAAGGCATCCCTGCATTTAACAGAATTGAGAGTGGATTTGAAAAGCTTCTTCGGAAAAGCTGTGTTAAACCATGCTAACGTAAAAGCAACTTAAAATTGTCATTATTTTAAAACATAATTTAAAATTTTAGTTTTAATATAGGAAGTTCTTACTAAGTTTGACCAACCATCTCCTTTACAGATATTCCAGAGCATACTTAGTGTACAACTGATGTTAATTATTGGGAGTTCTACAAACTGCTATACATTGAGAAGGGCATATATTCTGAGTTCTTCTGTTTTGAAGAAGACAGTACACATTTCCATAATAAAGCATTTCTCCCCTTGTGCCTGTGGTAGGCTGTTCAGTGGTGTCAAGTATTTTTTGATTTTGATAAAAATGTACTGAGGGTCAAGATCATCTCTTAATAGTTCACACTTCTATTTAATAACCTGCCTCGATGTCAGAGGACGCCCCCTCCCCATCCTGTCGCACTTCCAGGGAGTATTATGCACTGCCGTCCCGGCTCTGGATGCTCATCAGCCACCTCCCTGTTATTCCATATTCGGTCCATTCCAGAGGAAGGCTAAAGGAGACAGAGGGTACAGATCTTGTTAGGTGCAGCCTCTGACACTATCACTATCAATTGTCTTTTGCTGAGGCTGATCATCACCTCAATTATCTAGTGTCCAGCCTACCTGATAGGTTTTTGCAAACTATAACTCTTCTGTCGATGAGCATGGAATAATGACAGCCAGGGGCAAATGGACAGAATACAAAAGAGATGAACCCAGAAGTAAAATACGCAAGTCTATCTCTGCTTATAGACATACAATATGCTTTCCGTACCGAGCAATTCAACATAATATGTAAGCGGTGGCTTCTCTGCAGGCTTATTGAGATTATGCTAATATGCTAAGTAAATTAGATAGAGCTGTTGGCTTAAATATTTTCCCCATTTTATCATTTCACTGAACATATACTAAATATTTAAAAATATTGCAATATGCCAAATGAACATAAATATATAGAATTTTTCTTCAAATCGTTGCATTTGTAATTTATAGTAAAAATAATTTTAAACTTAAATAGGGATCCTTTATTTAAGGGAAGATATATTTTTCTAAATGATTCCAATTGAAATTCAATTTCAAATTGAAATTATGAATCAAGAAGAAAAGGAAAGTACACTGGTAAGTTATGCCAAGGCGTCATAGCAGTACATATTTTTAGCCATACACAGTTTCACACAACATGAGAAAATAGATCTTAGTACAATATTAATTGAGGTTTTGCCAGCGCGTGGTTCAGGAGGATAATTTGAAAAGAATACATTACCAATATATTTATAGCATTTAAATAAATTAAAATTACACTTCACACATCAATAATGCAGCTGTTAAATAATATTTTTATTCTATGTAAATCCCATCCATTCATCTCCGTTGTATAATAAATGACCATAATTACGGAGCTTCATTGGGAGGAAGGTCATTGGTAACCCTGTAATCCCTCATTGGTGTAAAGAGAGGAAACAGAACTGTTTGTGATGAATGTATTCAACCTTTTGCATACTTTGGTACTTTGGACCATGCATTAAAATGCAGTCAGAAATTAAGTTCTTCACTTCCACAGCATTTTTAATCTGCTGTGTTGATTTTTTCTTTCTTTTTCTTTTTTTTTAACTCAAGCCTTCTTGAAGTGCTTCCTTGGCTATTTCTTTTTCCTTTGGCTTCAGTTGTGTGTGTGTGTGTGTGTGTGTGTGTACACACAAATTTATAACAAAGAGTATGCCTGACAAATTCAGGCTGTCCTGTCACATAAAATTCAGGTCGGAAATCTTTTCCGTAGAAATAATTTCCTTAATTTTCAATGCCTCATTTTACTTCTAAGGGGAAACATGATCTTCGCACTCCCCTCCAACTGCGGCGTTCCAAACGTGAACTAAAGTTCTCAACCTCGTTTCTAGATGAGCTCTTCCCTCCGCAGGTCTCTATTGTCAGGTCACCAGGGAAGGCATTTAGTCAATTTTTTTTCTCTTGAAGAATCTTTAGCTGTAACCTGGAGGTTCTTTAGTTTGAACCTGGTTTCCACTCTCCTTTAATGCAAGGGTGAACCCTGTTTTTCCTAGAGGAACTAAAGATACATAGAAGTGAATGTGAATGTTAAAAGTAATGGACCAGTGACAAATAAATTACAGAGAACGTAACAAATTAAGACATTAACAAAGATAGCTATGGTTTAAATTATCTGTAGCCCTTGCTTCCTTTTAACCCTAGAGACTGGTGCATTTTCTGTCCTTTGCAGGAGCAGACAAGGCTTGAGCTTTGCATATGGAAATAAGAACAAATGACTGTTAATTCCTAATGAGAAAAATTTCAAAGTGAGCAGGATTCCCTACGTGTGCCATAAGGGCTTGTAATTGAAAGGTCTTTGGAAAAAAGGGTTCCAAGCAGAGGGAATTCATTTTAATGAAGCTTGGATTTAGTCCCATTATTCTAATAAAGTGTAATCAATTGATGCCGACAATCTGAAGGTCTAGTTCAGCCTCTGATTAGATCTTGGTTGTTTTTAAGGTGACGGGCATGAGGAAGGGAAACACGAATTAAGAGGCTTTTGGGTCAGTGATCCACACTTCCTGAAGCGAGTTGGGAGTTTTGAAGGAGGGCAATTTGGAAGCTGTCTTAGCATAAATCTAAAACAAGGCTTTGGCTGTCCAGGGGGAACCGGCCCTCAACATTCCCCAAGACATGCTTCCAGCCGATTCTACTCTTAATCCAATTTACTCAGTCGAATAAGTCCCACTGCTTCAGCTTGCCAACAAATTAAAATCCAGCTTCATAAAAACACCTTGAATTTGGAAGGTATTGGCTGGCCCACTAGACTTGAAACTTCATTTATTCTGGCTAACTTCTCAATTATCTTCCCAGCAGTGGAGATGTGTAAAAGTGCAAAAATCAATAAGGTTCTATTCCCATTCTATTGGAAAGGGAAAAATTAATGAGATAGGACACTCTCTTAATCAGAAATAAATGTTTTAATTCAGATAATGACATAGTTTTCCCTCGCTGAAGGATGACAAATGCTGGGCTGTGCCCCCAGCAGAAGCAGTTTCAATTTTATTGTAAATATAAAAGGTATTGATCGGCGAGATGTACAAACCACATTGCTTACAAAAGCCATTCAGGGGGACTGGGAAAACTATTAAGCACTGGGTCAGAAATCAATAAACAACACTGAAATGTAGCAGAGGTCGCCCTAGGCTTTGTGGCATCTTTGAAAGCCAAGTGGCAGGAATAGTGACAGAAATGTCTCTTGTGGAGCAATGTTGGGGATGAAGAGGGTCAGATGTTTAATCTCTTCTGTGGTTTGACAGGTCCTGGGAACAGAACTAATGCAGTCTTTCATGGCTGTCTTTGATTTAAATACATGCTGATTCATCCCCTTGCTGACAACTGTATTTATTGGCTTTGGGGTGCCTACATGCATTGGCAGGGTCACGGTATATTTTGGAGGTAGAGGGGGTTGTGTTTATGCAAATGACCACACCTTGATTCACTCTCTCTCTTCCCGGGGAAACAAACAAACAACACACACTAAAACTTTTTTAAACACACCGATAGATGGGAGTACAGCCTACCAGACTGAGCCTCATATTAGAGCAATTACAGTGCAGATGATAGAGCATGCAGAATTTTTTGGTAACAGCTGACTTAATGTAATATTTCTCCTTTTGGGTTTTTAATTTTAATACTTGCTTTAAATTCAAATGTAGTTTAGGCTTCCTTTTCTGAGTCCTTTATCACAGGTTAATATATTCCACAGTCTTCAGAACACCCTCCTTTCATACCTGTTATTTGGAGGCAAAGAGATTATAATTTATCATTGACTTTCTCCCAACTTGCCCCTCCCTGCTTCTCCTCTGATAGTTTGGAAGCTAAAAGATTAACCCAGATTACAGATCATCCTTACACTTTGAATGGAATTGGGTTAAATCTTTAAATAACATCAAGATAGTCCTGGAACAAAACACACAATTTATTACTAGCCAAGAAAATGCTAGCCAAGACATACCCAGAGTGGGGGAAAAATTACATAAGGGAAGAGATTCGATGCCTGTAGGTGGAATTCAATTTTTCTAATAAGACATTCATTTGAAAGGTTTAAAGCTGAGTATTAAAACTTTTAACAACATCACCTCGGAAGCAGAGACAAAGCCTTCCCTCTCCCAGAACGCCGGCGCTGTGCCTTGTGTTACTGGAGACTCTGCTCCCCTCTTGACACAAGTATGATTATGAGATTGGCGAGGGTCAGGCTGCCCATCAGTAGGTGAAGCATTCAGCTGCTGAGGATTTGAGTTTCATCTCACCTCAGATATTATGTCAGTTTCATGTCATTTTCATCCCCGGGAATGATTCGAGAGCACTCCTTGTCCCCTGTTATTGCGGTCACTTGACCTCAGATGTAACTTCTGTCGAATACCATCATTTTAACAAAGTCGAGGAGTTGCACCTCCCTAGCCGGGGCTGACCTTTCCAGCCTGCGGCTCCCCCGATTGGTTCTGACGGCAGGTTTTGCTGCCCCTCCGTTCCCAGCAAATGAATGTTAAGGCCTCAATGAATTGGATCACATTGGAAGTTATAGTGTTGCATTGCCATGAGCATTTTTAAAATGGGATCCCCCTCCTCTCTTTGTCTTTGGCCTATAGTACAGATATTTTTCTTTTTGCATTTGGATGCTCAAACATAGAAAACGACTTTCTGCTTAAAAACAATATTCTGGCCTCCAAATAGCAATTCTACACTTGTCACCTAAAAGAGAGATGACACACCTTGAGCTCTTATCTGGGACACGCGTTCTTTATCTCTTCATAATTCCTTGGCTCCCTGTACCTGGTCTCATGTCCTTTTAGCATGTCTAAGTTATTTTTAAATTTACAGGAAGAAGAAAAGTAATTGGGTCATCATGATTTTATAAAGTTCTCAAACTAGAGTTTTGGCTAGTTGTAATGAACTCACAGACTCATAGTAAAAGGGAGCTCCATTCCTTCACCCTATCTGACAGAAGAAGCTGCTGGCCTGGGAGAGTTTAAGAAACTTACCCCAGTTTACATCACAAGTATGAGAAACAGAACAGAGACCAGAACCTTTGCTTTCCAAGTTACGTCCCTTTTGCTCACAGTTGTGGCCATACACGACACCAGTGCCTGAACGTAAGGGCCTCTCACTCTTACCATACAGGGACAGCCTATTAGAAGTATAGTACCGGGCACAGTGTGGGACATCTGAAACAGGGGCTGACGAAGGTTGTGCAGGGCTGCATGTGGTCGCTGTCATGTAGTCTCCTCTGTGTGTATGTGGTGTGTGTACACAGTCTTTTAAGTATATAAAACCCATTCTTCGCTTCCAGGCTGTACAAAAACAGGCTGCAGGTGGATTTGGCTCATGGGCTATAGTTTTCTGACTGAGTCCTGTACTAGAAGGTGCCTGTTATGTGTTAGTTGACTCTAAGAAATCATAACTGTCCACTTTAGGATCAAATGAGATGGTATTAGTGAGAGTGCTTCCCACGGCACAGTGCTTTATAAATGTTAGTAGTTGTCACCCCCTGGGAGCTTAACCCAATTGTAGAATGAAAGAATGAGCTAATGAACCACTGGTCCCGTATCTGAAATACACACTCACCTGAACAACAGTGTTGCTTAAACCATAGCTTCTCATTTTCTTAATGAACCACATGGAATTGGTGCTATTAGACCATTTTGACATACAAAAGTGGCAAATTTTTTTGTTTAACCTAATATCATGTCTTCCTAGCCCATCCAAACAGGTTTATATGTGAATCTCAGATTAAGAATCTCTGCTTTGAACCAGGGACTGTTATTGTCTTCTCATGCAGAGAAGTGGCATGAAAAAGCCAAGTACATTTCTCTAGGTCATGGGATCAGCTAAGATTGGGACCTGAGGGTTTTGTCAGTTGCTCACCTTCAACACTGCAAAGGCAGACTAGTGTCCAGAGGTTCCTGGGGCTACTCTTGCATCCTCCCACTCCCACCCCTTGTGACTTCCCAGCTCCAGCATCAATGTCTAGCTGTTAGTAGTTATGTACAGTGAGCTTGAATGCTGGGCTGTGGAAGCAGGAGTCTGGGAATGGAAAGGAACTGGTGACATACTGGAGAAAATCAGGGCAGATTCTGAGCACAGAGCCTCTGCACATAGAAGGCCTACAGTCAGTTCAATGATTTGGAGGCAGACCCAGGCTGGTCCCAATAGCTGACTGAGCCTGTTCTCACTTCCTCGGTCAGACTGTTTCAATGGATCTCCTCACATGACAGGTGTCACTGCATAGTCCAATTCCCTAAGGTTTTAGGGTTCATTCCTCTAAGATTTGGGGAAGATTTTCTAGACTCCAACATTTGGCAGAACTTGAAAATTCTTTAAAGAGTCATCTTTCAGCCTAGCCAGCGTGGCTCAGGGGTTGAGCATCAACCTATGATCCAGAAGATCAGGGTTCGATTCCTGGTCAGGGCACATACCTGGGTTGTGGGCATTTAGGAGGCAGCCAATCAATGACTCTCTCATCATTAATGTTTCTATCTCTCTCTCCCTCTCCCTTTCTCTCTCTGAAAGCAATAAGGGCTTTTTTTTTTTTTTTTTTTTGAAGTCATCTTTCAGTGAATGTTTTTAGGCACCTACTAGGTGCTAGGATGTCTTCAATGTAAATTAGTGTTATACAAATTCTTCAATACAAGTGAGCTTTAACTCAAGTGACAAAAATTCCTCTTGGGGCTTCCATCCTAGTGGAAGGACCCACACAATGAACAAATAAACAAGACAAGCATATAGTGGATTAGATGATGATTAGTTCTCTAGAGATAAATTGAGCATGAAAGGGAGCAAAGAGTGAGTCAGAGGAAGCCTCTGTAACCAAATGACACTTGAGCAAAACTCTGATGCAGGGAGCCACGCAGCACAGTGGGGGGTGCCTGTGCCAGGTGTGTGGGGAGTGGCAGGGAGGCTGGTGTGTCTGGAGCACAAGGAGTGAGGGAGACATTGGAGGGGTCTCAGAGGTCAAATAATGCAGCGCCTTACAGGTGATTTTCTCAGCCCCCCCATTAGGTCTGACCTGATTCCTCTCCTCCTCAGGTGACTTTGCATTATAATTATAATCTATCTGCACCTTACAATTGGGTACCCGGTTTTCAGCTACCTGAACCTTTCCCCTGAGGTTTCATGGGTTTTGCAGTCCCCTCTTCTCAGTGAGGCTGTGAGCTCTCCAGGGGCAGGAGCAACATCTGAGGCTTCTTCTTGCACATTCCAAAAACAAACTGGTGTGGCTTTCCATAAATACCGCTAATTGATTTGATAAAGAGATTTGTGTGTGTGTGTGTGTGTGTGTGTGTGTGTGTGTGTGTTGGGGGAGAGAGTTGAGACATAATACTGTCTGGAACCAAGAAAATAGAATACATTAACTTTCTATTTTATTTTATTATTTTATTTTATTTTATTATTTTATTTGTTTTATTTTATTTTATTTTTTTCCTTCACCCTTTGTCCCCTCTATGCCCTCTCCCACCTCCCCACCCCTCTTCCCCCTGCAATCACCCACTGCTGTCCATGTCCATGAGTTCTCTTTTTTTTCTTTTTTGCTCAACCCCTTCATCCCCCCCAACACTCCCCTCCCCCACCAGAGCTCTCCACCTGCTCTCTATCAATGGGTCTGTCTCTCTTTTGCTCGGTAGTTCAGTTTGTTCATTAAATCCCACATAGGAGTGAATACAGTAACTTTCAAATTACCTTCCACTTCCTCACAAGCTGCTGTGTCCCACGGGCCTGACCCATCTCGCCGAGTAGAGAGCCTGGCCTGAGATGGTGTTTGCTCCTCTGGGGAGGCAGGGTGCTGTGGTGGAAAGAGCACTGGCTTTGGATTCAGAAACCTGGGCTCCAATCCCAGCTCTCTAACCATCTAGTTGGTCTGTCTTGGAAAAATTACTGAACTTCCCTCAGCCTCTGACTCCTAATTCTGTAAAATGAGCACCGTACTTACCTCTAAGTGGACTTTGCAAGAGTTAAAAAGATCATGTATGTACAACAGTGCCTGGCACACTGTAGTTACTTAACAAATCATAGGATTGCTATTGTATCAATGAAAAATAGAAATCACAGCAAACTTCTAAAAATTAATTTGGATATTATTTTTGTTCCTTGACTCTGTCCCCTAGGCGGATAAATCAGGAGCTAGTATTAGCCATCTAGAAATTTCTCCAAGTGGATTTCTGGAAGCCAGTTGGGAGGGGTAAGGTGCAGCTTTTGAAGCAGAAGGTTCTCATGGGTGAAGCACAGTTGGAAACAGGGTGGACTTGGACTAGCGCCCGCAGATGAGTAAGGTCAGGGCGAGGCGGGAGGAGGGGTCAGTGGCTGCATGATGAAGGGCCTGGAGGTCCCCGCTCGGAGGCGGGATGCTGACCAGCAGGCAAAAGGGAGTATTGGAGGAGTGTGGAGTTACCTGCATTTATGACTTTCCCACCAACTTCTCTTTCTTCCTTTTATATCATGCAGTAATAAATTATTTGATGCCATCACACATTTACAGTAGATCTGAGAACACACATATGATATTGACCATTATTAAGATTGGGAGAATTTATACAAAAGCAACAACATAATTTTAGTATTTCTTTTTTGATATAGAGTTATATTTTAAATTTCATGGAATCATAAAATTGAATGCTAGAGATGGAAAGGGATTTAGGCGGTACTCACTCTCCAAAATCATTAGTTTCTGATGAGGACATTGAAGCCTGAATATTTCACCTTGTCCGAGGTTTAATTCACAGCCCAGGGACATGACAGAAAGCTGTGGAGTTGCTCTTTATTAAACATTTGTTTTCTTCCAGACTTTGTGTGGGGCACTGCATTTACAATGCCCTTCACACTTGTAACCATCTGCATGAAAGGGACCATATCACCCATTGTACAGATGAGTAAACCGACGTCCAAATACCCAAGAGAGCACAGCTAGTCAAGCGGTGATGCAGATTCACTGTCATCTGGATCCAAAGTCTGAGCTCTTTTCACCATCCCATGTGGCAACAGAGCTGGGAATAGGACCTGGAGCCAGTGCACCTTCCTCCCAGCCACATTTTGCACCTGTCAAGGTTCTCTAAAGTCATTTCCTGATTAAAGCCAGCAAGCACTGAATTGGATACATTGTGTTGATACACAAGGAATTGGTTTTATAATCTTCACCTTTGGTGAGATGTTGATGCTGCAAGTTTCTACTAAGGAACAGTCCTGTGCAGAATGCATTGTTTGTGCAGAGATTTCATTGGCATGTTCTCTATTTCATCACAGAGCGCTCTCGTGATGAGGAGCCCTGGGTGAAAGTTCTGTCTGGTCTCAGGTCAGGAATAATTGAGCTTTTCCTAAGTATTTGACCTGTGAGCGTGCTATCTCGTGGATGCCATAAATTGTATGACTGATCAGGG
The DNA here is from genome assembly GCF_964146895.1 of Miniopterus schreibersii. Lineage (NCBI taxonomy): Eukaryota > Metazoa > Chordata > Mammalia > Chiroptera > Miniopteridae > Miniopterus > Miniopterus schreibersii. The sequence goes on from NC_138109.1 coordinate 39,134,112, forward strand.
TTCCCTTTTTGCACCGGTTGTGAGAATGCACAGATCTGAATGTGAGCCCACCTGTAGTGAGTACGATATAGAACTTCATGACGTGCATTGCTGTGTTATAGGCTCGCTTTAAGGTTCCAAAGCCTACTTCTTATTTTTTCTCATCTACTTATAATTTATTTTTCCCTGCTAATTTATATAATCTTACAACAAACCTCGAATTGTTTTCAGAACAAGGTGAGGTATAGATGATTAAACAAAGTATAATTCTATGTTGAATCTCCACACCTTCTCATAAAACCCAGTAGCGGACTCAGCCTGCATAATATTCCTCTCAGTCCTGGCATTAGGAGGAAGAAAGAAGTTATAAATGCCTTACACAGAGCAGTCACCCTGGGAACACTGCAGGGCCCAGGTGGGGACATCCAGGAGATGGAACGGTTCCCCACTGTCCCGTCCAAATGAACTAGGATGCTGTATCCATCCTACCTAATTAAAGAGTGCTTGAAAGCAGGGCCTTTTTCTTGATTTACAAACCCTCCTCATCATCATTTATAGTGCACTGATATGTGAAGGCAGGGAGGAGAGACACTTAAGTGAAGATGGGTTATTTCCTTATATGACATTGGTGGGGGCAAGTGTCACCTTCAGACAAGCGCCTCCGCTCAGATAGCTTGTTACGGGTTCGGCAGCAGTGGATGGAACATGCTGTACTTATTGACAAGGCACTGAGCTGTTATCTATATTGGTACAAGAATTCAAGGACGAGGCACAGCACCACATCTTCAACACTTGCTAAAAGACAGTCCTGCTGGTGGTTTTGATGCATATGAGACTAGGAAAATGCAATTTTATTCACACATTCATGTGTATGTTCATCCATCCATTGATTCATTCATTGACAAACACTAGTAATTGAGTGCTTTGCTAGACTTTGGAAATACAAGAATGAGCAAAATTGGCATGGCCCCTGTCCTCGTGCAAGCTAGTTTGCACAGATACAGGAGATGTGGCCATCTGAAAGAAAAAACAATTCCAGAAACATAAAAGAGAAAACTATCATCTTTGTTTTTTAAAAAAGAAAGGGTAAACGTTTTGAAATCCAGTTGCATTGTCTTCCATTGGCTCGAAGATTATTTTTAGAGAGAGAGAGACAGAGATTCTCTGTAGAACAGACAAACCACAGTAGCACCTTAGGAGTGGGAAAGAAACTGACTTTTTTCACAGAGGTCTGATGCTCCTTAACTGAGTGGGATAAAAAAGAAGATAGCTAGCCTCTCGTTTAATGTCATTTCCAGATCACTGGAGTGTCATTCTCTGACCAATGATTAAAATCTTGGTAATTGGTCTCCACGCTTGGCAACTGACTTCCAGAATTCATTGACTTTATAGAAGTACCTGCAACTGGTCACACTGTTCCATCCCTTTCTATCCAGTCCTCAAGATCGACTATCACAGCTATTAATATCATGATTCCCCAACAAACTTGAACTTTTTGACCTCTTGCTCCACCCTATATCAGCATGCCATTTATGGGCAAAGCCATACCCAGGGACACTGGTGAACCCCTGATCTCCTTCAAATGGGCTCCTATTTCTAGTTACAACCTCTTTTTCTGTTCAAGTGGGTTGAATGGTTCCCCCCCTCCCCCAAAGAATATGCACCTCAAACATGTGAATGCAAACTTATTTAGGAGAACAGTCTTTGAAGATAATTAATTTAAGGTTCTCAAAATGACATCAATCTGGGTGAACCCTAAATCCAATGCCAAGTGTTTTTAGTAAGAGAAAGGTGGAGAAAGGTTTGAGACATGCAGAAGAAAAGACCATGTGAAGACAAAGGTTGAGATTGGAGTTATGCAGCCACAAGCCAAGGAATGCCTGCAGACACCAGAAAGTAGAAGTCAGGAAAAGGTTAACCTCTAGAGCCTTTGAAAGGAGTACAACTTGGCCAATACTTAGATTTTGGACTTTTGGTATCCAGAACTGTAAGAACTGTTGTTTTAAGTGAGCAAGTTTGTAGTAATTTGTTAAAGTAGCTCTAGGAATGAATATACCTGTTATTTCCCCCACGCCTGAACCTCACTTAATCCAGAACCCTCACACTTCCTTCTTCCAGTTCATTCCAGTGACTCTGCACCCATTTTCATTCCAGCCTTCCCCCTCCAGCCTAGACATCTAGCCTTGCCCACACTCCAGATTCTCACTCATGCTTCAGACAGGTGTCAACCCCAAACCAGGCACCACCCCTCCCTGCCTCCCTCTGTTCTTGCTGTCCTGCTAGAGAAACAAAGAACTATGAAGACTTGGCCCCAAAAGTTCATAATGCCAAAGATCAACTTGTTGCTCAGGATTTAAGAATATCCCTCCTTCCACTCCAGTCAGAAGCTCCCTGATTAAATCTTACATGAGAAGACTGAGTCCACCTGCTGTAGGTTCTAGCAAATTCCCACACTTCACAACAAAACATCTCTAGTGCTTACCTTCATTTTCAGAGGAGATTTCTCACAGTTGAAAAGAACTATGCACTTGACCCTGATGGACAATTTACCCACTATTTTGTGTCTCTCTTGCCTTTAATGTAGAATTTCTCAGGTGAGCAATTTATACCAACTACCTTTGTTTTTTATCTTTATTCGTGGCTTTCATAACTCTCTAAAACCTGGCTTTGTTCTTCACTGATAGTTCTCTCTGATGTGTTGCTGAAGAAAAATTACCTTTTCTTATCTGAATGTTTAAAAGACTTTTCAGGTGATACTGTTGTTTTTCTTAACTCTCCGTCAATGACTTCTTGGCTGCGTATCGCTCTATCCTGAATCAACTTTTTTCTCTACTACCTCTCTGACTATTACCTTCCTTTTGTTGAATTGAATAATAAAAAAGTAGCTTGGTGCCTGCCACAAAGTAATTTTGAATAAATAATAACCATATTACTATTCATCATTATTATATTTACTTCTGTGGTATTTTTGCTTCTTGAGAATCTCCCTTTAGCAATCAGTATTAGAAATAACTTCATTTCTCTTGAAGAACTGCTGTTTCTTATAGTCATACAATTGATATCAAGATTTTTCTGGCTGCCAGGAAGCTCAAAATCAAGCTTGAAGTTTAATCATAGCAGCTACGGAGACCCTACTGGTTTTTTAATATATTTGATTTCTCCTTTTTGTATTTCTATATTTCACTGTTATTATCAACCACCTCAAATCACTTCTTACATCATAGTTTTTCACCTTCTTCTTGGTCATGGTCCCCTTGATTGAACCTCTCTCTAGAAAAATCGATATATAAGCCCCCCTCACACACACAATTTTGCAGCCAATTTTAGAACGTTCCTGGCCTTTGGAAGCCCACTTAGAATAAGAACCCCTGATGTAGATTTTGACTAGATAAATTAAAAGAGTAGAGACAGGAGAAGGTGGAGCTGTTTTGAGGTGATTAAAAGGAAATATCACAGAATCTTAGCATCGAAAGCAGTCTGTGAGATCATCTAAGGTGACTTCCCCCAGAGCTGGAGTCCCTGATCCAAACAACTTCTTAAATAGGTAACAGGCCCCTGCTCAGCCCCTCAGGCCTATGACCCCTTCTCACTCAGAACAGCCCATTGAAGAGATGACTCTCACTGGCCAAATGCTTCTGCTCCTGGAATCAGCCACCTTGTGTGTGACCCCTGATGACTCAGTTTAGTCCATACCTTCTGTGGAATCTGCCCAGCCTCCTACCTGCTTTCCAAAGCTGCCTTCCCAGCCATGGAAGGCACACCCAGGGGCCATATTTACCCTACATGCTCCACCCCCGGCGCATAGCTGATGGAACCTGGCAGAACCCTACAGGAAGAGGCCAATCGTATTTCCCGCTGTCCCCCACCCCAATATTTGGAATTAGATTCAGGGCGACTAGTTAGTTTCTGTTGATCTTTTGAACAGGGGATAAGTAATCCTGGTAGCTGTGGGGGTAACTATCTGCATAGACAAGAAAGCAAAGAATAAAGCAGTGTGTGGGGAGAGGCAGAGAGGAGGGTGCTGCTGACCTCGGGGAGGGACAGAGAAAAAGAGGGCAACTGCTGGTTCTGGACAGCTCTCCAGTTCCAGGTTCCATGGCTGCCCTCATAGATTTCACGAAATATGCCTGTGACCTTGCAATAAATGCCCCTTTTGGTTTATATCAGTTGGAGTGACTTTCTTTTGAATGCAAACAAAGCCAGTCTCCTTCCCTCTCTCTCCTCCTATTCCCTCTCCTGTGCTCTGCTCGCCTCCCCATAGTTTTTGTGTTCTCGTGACCTTGATTACTATGCCTTGAGACCGTCCTCGTTTTCCCCAGTGATTTAATCCTGCGGCTCTGCTTCTCTTTTGAGTATGGAAATCTGGCATCTCATCCCAACCTCACACTATAAAGCAAAAAACTTTCTTATCTTCTTTTCCTTTAAAACTTCCCTTGCTGGCCAGTCACTCAGGCCTGACATTTGTTGTGGTCTCTGGCTTCTGATTCTCCTTAGGGAATTTCATGATCCCTACATTTTGTAATCTTCCCTCCAATCCTGGCCTCAAGATCTGTCTTTTCCCTCTTAATCTCAACAGCTAAATAGTCACTTTTGTATTTTGATTACTGGAATGTTGTCCTTACTAGCCCCTTGGCTGACAGCTTTCTCTATCTTCTGTCACTTTAAAATGCTTCCAAAAAACATACTTCTAAAAAAGATATTGTCCAGTCTGCATAAGTCCATCGAAGACTCTTACATTCCATTAACATTCACCCAGAAATTGCCACTTTAAGCTTCTCTGAGGGTTGTTTATGCTTTGATGACACTTAATTAGAAATGGTGGATAATCACTATGAACTCCCCTGGTCAACTACCTTCGATGGCTCCCCATTTCCCTCAGGATAAAGTTCTATTCCTTAGTCTGACAGTCAGTTTTTTACATTCTGATTTCTACCAACATTTTTTTCATCCCTAACTCCTCTGAGGGACTCTCTACTCAAGCCTGACTATCTACTCACAGTTTCCCAAATTCCCATTGGGCATTCCCACCTCTGGGTTCCACATCATTCATTCATGCAAAACACATTTGTTGTTGTACCAGGCACTGGAGATACTACAGTGAACAAGACAGACACAGTCTGCAGTTGAACAGGCTTTCACTTAATGCTAGTCTGGAATGTTTTCTCTCTCTGGTCCCATTCCTTTTGTACTAAATTCTACCTATCCTTCAAGGTCCCACTAAAATCCACCTCTTCCCCCATCACATCCACCTGAAACGATATCTCTGCCTTATACTCTTGTTTACGCTTTTATTTGTTCTCTGAAGTTATCACTTAACATCTGGATTTGAATCTATACCCTGAGTGTCCTTGAGAAGCAGCAGAAGATGCTGCTTCATTCACCCTCCAGGGCCTTGCATAGACTATTAGCTCAAAAAATGCATTGAATTTATTGCTGCAGCTTAGGCTTGAATTTCCTTAAAACAACCACAAATGAATGTGAATGTGCATTTGCCCCTTTGGTTGATTTACATACGAACTAGTATTTATGTTGGTTCATTCTCACTCTTAAAATCAGCCAGGTTGTGCATGGATGAACCTGGAGGACATTATGCTAAGTGAAATGAGCCAGTCACAAAAGGACAAATACTGTAGGATTCCATTTATATGAGGCACCTAGTGTAGTAAATTCCTAGAGACTGGAAGTAGAATGCTGGTTGCCAGGGGCTGGGTGCAAGAGGAAATGAGGAGTTACTGTTTAATGGAAGCGAAGTTTCAGTTTGGTAAGAGAAAGGAGTTCTGGAAATGGATGGGGATTGATAGTTGCACAACACTGTCGATGTACTAAATGCCACGTATTGTACCCTAAAAATGATTAAAATGGTAATTTTATGTTATGTATATTTTAACAAAATTTAAAAAAAGAAATCAACCAGGTCTCAAGCTGTATGAGAGTGTGGTCCGTGTCTCCCCCTCTTGGACTTCTCCCAGCGCCTTGGTAGCAGGGTAAACACTTGTAGAATGAAGTGAATGGCATTGTTTCCTTGGAATTGAGGAGGAAAATTAGAAGGGGAATCTTTGAAAATACTTTAAATACTTCTCACGTTTCACCTTGCTGCAGTCTCTTCAGGATGTAAGTGAAAAAAAGTGTCAAACCTCAAAGCCAACAAGAGAAGGCGTTTTCTGAGCTCAGATGAAGAAATCTACAAAATTAGGAAATAATGTTTGTGCCACTTTGGAAGCCCTGGACAGACTCGGTTCACCTCCAAGTGATTTACCTGTGGCTCCGATGATTATTTACTTGGCTATTCAGTTCAAGACAATCACAGGAATGTACGGCCCATAAATTAGAATAGCTATGAAACACAGGCTGCCTTTATGTAGAAACATAACTTTTGCAGGTTTCATTCTTTTTTCTTTTTCTTTTTTTTGAAAGGGAGAATACATTTAATATACAGACTCAGAGTGATCACTCTGTTCTCACTGTCTCTTTTTTAATATCGGGGTTCATCTCAGATCTCTTGTGTGTCCTAGGTCTTTGCCCTTGTGGTTGACTACGAGCCTAGGAGATGAATGCACCCCCAAGTGCTCCCTGGCTGAGCCCCCATGGGGGAGCATGAATACTTTTCTCACACCTCCACCCCACCCCCAAGCTTTTGCTGCCTCACTTGTTTTGGGGTAGGGGGGGCTTTTCATAGCAGGTAAACATGGTGGAACAGGGGAAAGGATATGGACTTTGAAGCTGAGGCCACCAGCTCTGAATCCAGGCTCCAACACACACCAGTACTGACACCAGCAGATGACTTCATCATGCCCGTCTGTAAAATGGAGCTAACAATACCCCCTGGTTGAGTTACGGTGAGGAACAGAGATCACGAGTAGCTGCACAAGGCCTGACATTCAACAAGCAATTGTGAAGATATCAAAATGATAGCTCTTGAGTAGTCTGCATTTTGGGGGAAGTAGAGAAGCCTAAAACTGAACAAGGACAATAAATCAGATGAAAGGGAGACATTGACAGCTAGTAAGGCAAGAGGAATGTTGGGATTCTGGCCAGGTCTGGAGCACAGTCAAGTAAAGTTGACAATCAGGTTGCCTACAGGTAACTTTGAGAAGGATCCAAGGGTCCATCTGAGAGCTGAGCTGGCACTGATTAATGAAGAAGCTGACTTTTAAAGCTAGGAAGTGTGACCTGGTGGCTAGAGGCAGGCATCTAGATCCCACTGCTTCTAATACTAATGGGGAGAGCACATCAGAGCACTGACTCTGGAGCCACCCTGCCAGGGTTTGACTTTCTGTCCTGCTCTTACTACCTGTGCAGCCCTGAGCAAGTTACTTAACCTCTCTGTACTTTAATTCCTTCCTCTGGAAAATGGAGGTAATAACTGTATCTACCTCAGTCATGAAGTTGTTGAGAATTAAATAAAATTAAGATGTAGAAAGGTCTTAAAGTAGTTCCTGACACATAGTAAACATGAAAAAAAGTATCTGCTATTTTTAACATGATTCATTCCTTTCAACAAATGCTTATTCAACAAATATTTATGGGTTAGGCACTGTGCTAGGGACTGGCAAAGCAGCTGTGAAGTGGTTTGCATAGTCTCTGCCCTTAAAGAACTAAAGTCCAGCCCCTAAGGATTCCTTCTTGATCCTTGCTAATAGCTTAGCCAAAATAAGGCTTTGGTGTTTATTTTCAGGCATGTGATATGGACTGTAGGCCTTTTCTCTGGTTCCATTTATTTCTTGCCATACCTGGTCCTCTAGGCTGCAGGTAATTGAGAATTGTTGGGACATTCTATAAAAAGCGTACAGAAATTTCTGGTCAAGATGGCGGCTAAGTAAATGTGGTACTCAAATCCTTCCCCAAACACATCAAAATTACAACTAAACTACAGAACAACCATCATTCAGAACTGCCTGAAATCTAGCTGAATGGAAATCCTACAACTAGAGATTTAATGAAGAAGCCATATCGAGACTGGTGGGAAGGGTGGAGACACAGAACGGGCTGGTCCCACACCCACATGCAGTTGGGAGGGATATCTTGGCTGGGGAGGTCACCCTGAGAAGCGAGGGGTCCCAGCCCACACTACGGGTCCCAGCCTAGGGTTCTAGAGCCAGGAAGAGAAGTCCCCATAACTTCTGGTTATAAAAACCAGCAGAGATTATGGCTGAAGGAGACAGAGGGCTGCTGGAGTCTCAAGCATTCCTCTTGAAGGGCCCACACACAGACTTACTCCAGCTCACTCCCTCTGAGCTCCAGTGCTGGGGAAGCACCTTGAAAGGAACCAGGGACATACAGGGAAGAACTGAATTGTCTGGCATCAGGGTCAGAGCAGGGAGGGCAGCTTTCTGTCAGACAAAAGTGCTGACAGAAGCCATTGTTCTGTTTTCTGAGACACCCCTCCCCCACCACAGAGCTGGCAGTCAGGCATCATATCTGAGTCTCCATCACTTGACTCACAGTGTTCAGTCAGCCCTGGTGATTCCCTGAGACCCCGCCCCACTCAACTTGCAGGGCCATCCAAGCTATTTCTAGTGGCTTATCCATATGAATGGCCTGTCTTGGCTCATGCGTCAGACTTTCCTAAAATCTTTCACTAAGTGGCACTAGCAGCGACTGGCACTAGCAGCGACTGGCCTTGGTTCGCAGCTTGGCCTCACCTGAGCACTTCCAAGCCCAGCACAAGTAGCAGCCATCTACAGATGGCTTTGTAGCTCATGCCAGGTAGCCCTTGGCAGAACACAGGCAGTAGCTGACCTTGGCCTGCACCTCCCAGGAGGCCCCAGAGCCAGTGCATCCAGTGTACAGCTTCAGTCCACATTAAAGTACCACCCAACTACCTCCACAAGTGACACACTCAATAGGTGGACTCAGCAGACACGAGAGCCCCACTGATGTCAGTCCTGTTCTGTAGGATGGGCCCCTGGACAGCTGATCCTCCATGGTGACTAGTGGTCAGTGGTCACAGATAGTCCTTGCAGCTGATTAGCCTGGGGGTAAATCCCTCCCATTGACATGCCAACAAAAACCAAGTCTCAACTACAGGAGGAGGGTGCACACAGCCTACACAGGGCACACCTCTACTGCCTAGCTTGGGTGATCAGAGAGGCTGTGCTACTGGATCTTACAGAACGCCTGCTACATTAGGCCACTCTACCAAGCCCAGGAGACCTAATCATAGAAATAAACACAGGGAGGCTGCTAAATGAGCAGACAAATAAGCATGTCCCAAATGAAAGAATAGAACAAAACTTCAGAAAAAGAACTAAACAAAATTGAGGCCAATAATCTACTAGATGCAGAGTTCAAAACACTGGTTACAAGGATACTCAGTGAACTTAGTGAGAACTTGAACAAAAAGATAGTAAGCATATAAAAGGATATGGAAACCATAAAAAAAGAACCAGTCAGAAATGAAAGATACACTAACTGAAATGAAGAATAATGTATAGGGAATCAACAATAGAGTGGATGAAACCAAGAATTAAATCAGCGATTTGGAATATAAGGAAGCATAAAACACCCAATCAGAACAGCAAAAAGAAAAAGAGAATCCAAAAAATGAAGATAGTGTACAGAACCTCTGGGACAACTTCAGGCATGCCAACATTCACATATGGTGATGCAGGATGGAGAAGAGAGAGAGCAAGAAATTGAAACCTGTTTGAAAAAGTAATGACAGAAAACTTCCTTAACCCAGTAAGGAAATAGTCATACAAGCTGAGGAAGCACAAGGAGTTCCAAACAAGATAAACCCAAAGAGGCCCACCCCAAGACACATCAGCTAATTTCATAACAGAAACTTTGCAATCCAGAAGAGAGTGACAAGAAATATTCAAAGTGATAAAAAAGCAATGATCTACAGCCAAGATCACTCTACCCAGCAAAGCTATCATTTAGAATCAAAGGACATATAAAGAACTTCCCAGACAAGAAAAAGTTTAAAGGAGTTCATCATTACTAAACCAATATTACATGAAATATTAAAGGGTCTTCTTTAAGAAGAAGAAAGAGAAGCCCTGGCCGGTGTGGATCAGTTGGTTGGGATCATCCCATGCACTGAAAGGTTGCTGGTTTGATTCTGGGTCATGGCATGTGCCCAGGTTGTGGGCTTGATCCCTGGTAAGGGATGTGCAGGAGGCAGCCAATCGATGTTTTGCTCTCACTTCGATGTTTCTCTCCCTCTCCCTTACTCTTTCTCTAAAAATAAAAAATAAAAATTTAAATCCTTAAAAAAAAAGATTAAAAATATGAACAATAAAATGACAATAAATACATATCTATCAGCAATTGAAGTCAAAACAAAATAAATAAACAAGCAGAATAGAAACAGACTCATAAATACAGAGGATATTTTGAGGGTTGCCAGATGGGAGGGGCTTTGAGGGGGATGGGTGAAAATGGTGAAGGGATTAAGAAGTACAAATTGGTTGTTACAGAATAGTCATGGGGATGTAAAGTACAGC